>NW_027108830.1:398897-404110 GCF_000696795.3 Halyomorpha halys | reverse complement strand
TATATATAACTTATAATGTTTTGCCGATTGGGTCATTGACCAGGCGAGGAGGTTCCTTTGGTACGCCAACATTCCAGCTGGTCACTCTCATACATATCAATACTTTAGTGCAGTCGTTTGAAGAAAATTTTCAATTTTGTGCAGGGAAGTTTTATCTGCTTTCTTGTACTCTCTCTATAATCCTGAATCCTGAAGTGGCGATTTACGACCTATAACCTCTTTCCCTTAATAAAGGGCAGACAATCAACCTGAACTCGCTGCTACAATCGAAACCCTTGGCAGAGCTTAGGACTTAATGATTGTCGGCTTTGATCCTAGCTGAGCCGGGCGGTCCCAATTGCCGAGCTAGCTTCATCTCTACTAAATTAACCATCAAAGCCCCATCATAGCGCATCTACATATACATATACATGAAGCTAGTTTGCCAATGGGTTCCTTTTTTTTCTATAGGAGATTTTTTCCTCTTCATCAATTATAAAGAATTGTTTCTTTTCTTCCCAATTAAGTTGTCAAAAGGCACAATAGAAATTTTCAATAAAATATTAAGAGTAGTTTTCGTGCATTGTATGTATCATGCCTTCATCAGGAATTACTTCTAGTTTAGCACAGTAAATTTAAGTTTCGATATAAATCGAGTTCATAATGGGAAGAAATAATTAGGATCAGACGCTTGATATGTGTAGAATTAGATCTAAGATGTCCTGTCTGCTTAAATTCAAAATGGTGGATCAAAGATATCAGGTGATATTTTTTCTCGGAACCCTGCCAAATATTGACATACTGAAATTCTAAAATTTACGGATTATTCTTTTGAGTAATAGAAAGAAATCTGATCTAAAAACTATATATGAGCAGTAAGTTGGTTTATTTGACATCGAAACGGGAAATTTTCCGGGTTCTTAATCTGTTTTCCACAACTTTGATCCTACTAATATGTAAAAAATAATGTTTACTGTTTTCATAGAACTAAGTGGAAGGAATGTTTGAATTTTTTCTGTTAAGATTACTAAAAAAATAGTGGTGGCATTTAATTTTTAGTAAAACTTTCATGATTTAAAAGTCAATTTTTTTGTTCACGATTCCGTAAAAGGTAACTATGTATTGATTCTAAGATTCTTTTTTATGAAACAAATTGTATTAAGATAGCATTATAATGGATAGAAATTATTTCCATAATTCTATTTAAATGACATTTTTTCACTGCATTCCATTCTCTCCACTATGCAGTATTTACTTCATTCTAAAAAAAATTCTATTTTCACAAATAAGTTCTATTTCCAATACCTTTATACTTTTTCCGTGCTTCTGTCATGCTTGTACAAGTGTATACACGTGTTTTTGTTTAATTTTTTTAAACTTTAATATGTATTTCGAATGGGGTATGTGTTTGCTTGTGAATGTTTGATTTCGCGTTTGTTATAAGGTTCAAGTAAAAAAATTTGTTTTATACAATGATTTTAGTAATTTTCATGTATTAGGAATTAGCGCAAAGCTACAGTTTGTAAATTTCTACGTTATTTTCTCTCTCCTCCCGTGCCACACGTTATTTCATTCCTTGTAGATATTCTCTATCAGTAAACTAATAGTGTAGATATTATCTCAAAATGACCTAGTTTTCGTTCATTACTCGGAAAATTTCTTATCTTCATTGTTCTTAGGATTCTTGGATGATCCGAATACATGTTTCATGCCTTTAAATCCCTCTATGAATCTGAAGCAACCACTAAGTTCATGACAGATATTTTAGTGGCACACTGCAATGTCATTCAGCTACCAACCATGTAGCCCTACTGTCAAACATTAATTAAATATCCACAAATTGTACATTCCACACTCAATCCATACATTTCATTGAAGTTGCTAATTGATAAACTTTATAAATGGTGAAAAATTAACGATTCAAAATATTGGAATTTCATTGCAGTTTTTCTTTGTAATATTTTTAAAATATGCAATGAAGTTCTTTTTTTGAGATAGTATATAATTTCAGAAATAGTAATCATTCCTGTGAACCCATACTTAAAAGAATAGATTATGAAAAATAGCATCTCGATGATTTTCCTCTAAACGTAAAGGGGTCGAAGCTAGAAGTCAAAAAGTAGAAAGGGTAACAGTGAGACCCTACGATAGCTAATTATAACGAAGCATTGTCTGGGAAGTTTAAAACTTTTTCATTATATCCCCAGTACTCATTATTACTTATTAAGCTCCTTCCTTAAGTCCCCCAAGTACAAATTAGACGACTCCGTTACAAGAAGTTGCAGGAAGGTGAGGGGGTGGAGGAGAGAGGAGGAGAAGAAGAGGTACCAACTTGATTGGTCCTGATCAAAGAATGGCTCGGAACGTTTGGGTTCTTTGATTTAAATGAGTAACAGAACTGAAGAGGCAAACAGAACACAAAGCCTGTCCGCTTCTCTGTTTCTTTGATTCATCAGTCTAAATCAGAGTTTGGAGAACATCCTCACTTTGTAGTGTTCTTATTGATTCTGCCTCGCATTATACATGTACACCTTCATGGGTCTATTTTATGTTCCGTATGTTTATTTTTTGGCAATACTTTTTTTTAATATATATCTTTTAAACATAACTGAAAGGTAAATAATTAATCAGAATACGTACCTATTGGTTCCTAGTAAGCATCATTTGAGTGTTGCTAATTTACATGGGTATAAATAAAATTGTAAATTATATCAAATCATCTTAGCAAACCATAGAGGACAAATAAAACAATGAAGTCGTTTAATGACTGAATGAACAATCTTATAACTTTCATTAAATCGTTGATTCAGTTTCAAGGAAGCAAGAAGTTTGGAACTAAGCGCTAACTGAAGTGTGGATTGGGATTTGGAATTGTTCCAATATCGGTTCCTCGTTGTTTTTAGAACTGCGCCTTATGAGAAACTTTTTTTTTATATAACAACAAAAACTAAAATCTACATCGCTGCAACCCAAAAAGGGTAAGTGATTCAGAACTTTGTATTATTTGATCAACAGTTGGACAAGGAGGTAATTTGTCCATAACCACACTCCACCGCCAGTTTTTTATCCAATCAAGGGTACCCTTTTAATGAGGCTCTATGGACCCTGGAGGGCTTCCTAAACCCCTAGGTTTGATTCATGGCTACAGTAACGGAATAAATAATTATCTGCCGCAGCTAGATTCGAACCTGGAACTAGTTGGAGTTAGTAGCGTAGCGCTTTACCACCGAGACACTTCCTTTTTTTGACAATAATACTAATATTAATTATATATAGTTTCTAGAATGATGAACTTACGAATACCAGGAGATTCACCACCATCCGCTTTCCTTTCGTTAAAAACCAGTAACATATCTAAAACTGTGTACCTTGCGATTAATTACAGCCAAAGCGTCCAAAAACAGTTAAGGCCAGGCGGTAACCGATACAAGATTCTTCACTATCTCCAGTTTCGGTATTAAATGACCAATTTATTTCTTATTTCAGCAACTAATCTATTTATTAAGGATTAGGATTCGAGTCACAGTAATCTTGGTAAGGATAGATACTTTTTATATCTAATTACTAAAGAGATGATAATTATTAAAAACAGGGTATTATTAAATTTTATCTTAGAATTAAAATAAAACTAATAGAAACTTTTTAATTAAAACAATTGAATAGAAATATAAAAAATGCTTTTATAATCAGGTTAATCCCTATTAAAATTATGTGACAATGGAGGTAAAAATAAATAAATAAATATTATTGTAAATTGAATACAAATATCAGACAAAATTGGTTTACCACTGGGTAATGAATATTAGAAAAAGTAGGTAGAGACGTTATGTTATATAAATAAGTTATAAAAAGGAAAATAATTTTAGGTAACTATTGTAAATATAATAAATCTCACTGTTTCTGTTAATTTAAATAATTTTTTATTGATAGATTTATTTATTGATAGATATTACAATCTGCCACACAGTTGTGGGCAATAGGTAATAGTGATGAATGATCTCATACATACTAAAATAAAAAAAAAAACTAATAAATAAAATTAAAAAAAAACTAAAAAAAAAAATATACTTAAAATATATACAAACAAAAGAATAGACAAGATGAACATAATCAAACTATCTGTATGAAAAATAAATAAATAAAATAACATAATGATAAAATAATAAATACAATATTTACACAATCGACCTGAGGATCCCTGAGCCCACTCTATCCCCCATGAATGAGGGGTAGAGCAGAGCTCAAGAGATCCCAGCGCATCCCTTTCGCCGCATCACTGGTAATGAGCCAGTGGAGGCTGAGCAATAATTTAAATACTAAATAAAATAAATGATATGTATATTTTATTTAAAGATGGGGCAATGGACCAGAAACTTAGTGGTTTCTATAATGAGTTATGAATAAAGAACAGTTTACTACGAAGATAAGATTACTAAAGACCACAAGATGGACTGTACTAAACATCTTGAATTAATAGCACCTAGAATATATTTAATTCTTCTAGTTATTTTTGAATTGATATGTTAACACTGGATTATGGGTATTGAGATAGGGATGAAGTGTAATCTAGTTGATGTTACAGGCTTCCGAGTTTCCAGTCCCTTCATAATGGTTCACGTTTCACTGCTCTCATAACAACCCCTAATCCCTAATGCTGGATTCAACTCTCTCCACAATTTTATTTAAGCTTTAATCATCATTATTGGTACATTAATTTAAAACGTTAGATTTTTTAATTTAATTTTTACTTATTTACTCCTAAAAAATTAGTTGCTAATAATTTTTATCATTAGTAATTATTATGGACCTGGACGCTAGTAATCCATGTTAATAATCAATATTTTAGTATATGTGATATCTGGAGTTTTAGTTTTTTCACTAATTATGCACCTGGTACTTGTTCTATTTTCTTGATAAGTTTTTATGCCCGCAGTATTTTTTTTTTTTTATAAACTTTTGGAAAATACAATTCTTTATGTAGTTTAGGCAGCTCTTGATTGGCCATGGTGGTTCTTTATTTTGGAGTTTCTCTATATTGGCGAAAATTTGACATTTGGAAGCATAGCGATCTTAGTAGAATTTTATATTGTGGAACTCTTCATAACATTCTTCGGGAAGGGGTTTTTAAGAAGACGGAGATTTTATAGTTTAGTTTATACTTTTTTGGATTTATCATGCCCCGGGTTTGTTTTATAAAACAAGTCCAAGATATCTTAGTATAATTCTAAATATTT
>NW_027108830.1:396060-396543 GCF_000696795.3 Halyomorpha halys | reverse complement strand
CTTTATTTATAAAAATACATCTTTAATAAAGATGATAAAAATTAGCAGTTATCGGTTGTAATAACTTACAACTAAGATCCAACCTAAATACAAAACAATATTATACATTAAATGATAAATCTTTTATATAGATATACAAGCCAATAAATCCACTTTTCAAAAGTTATCATTTAAAATTTATATATAAACTCCCTAACCACTCAAACCCCCCAGTTTCTAACCTTGCGTCCTCTACCATTCTTGACAATCCTTCGAGGCGCCTGAAAAGAAGATGGCCACGAGACCAGCAAAGGTAAAATGTCATTAGAGTGCTACGAATGGGTAGTTTCTGTACACGCCGGTAACACTCCAATTTAACTTAGATCAGATTTACTAAATGTATTATATATAATTGTTATATATTGCAAATTTCTTAACTGTATAGGTAGTGAAGTTGATGCCAAGGTACCTTTTTTTACTTCTAGTTCATCCATGATGTATTCA
>NW_027108830.1:392212-396010 GCF_000696795.3 Halyomorpha halys | reverse complement strand
TATATCATAAGTTAAATTTCTATCGAAAATCTTAATTTGCAACACCTACGCCGTCCGTAGCTCAGAGTTTAGGCGCAGGTCTATCAGTCTGAGATCTGCAGGATGCACCGGTTCAAATCCGGCTTAGTACGTTGACTTTTTTCATTAAGTGGCTGTCCCACAAAATGAAAAACTTGACCTCCCAACATGGTTAGAATAGGTTGGTCATCTGTAGATAACTAGGCAAAATTCACCTTCGCTGTGCATTGCCTTTAAACACTTATTTGACAAGGGAAAATTTAAATCATGAAGTAAACTGAATAAAATTAATGTACAGAATTTTAATTTGTTAAATTTTGTATTGTTTTGAAATGAATATATTAACTTTTAATAAAAATCTCCTCTATGGTATTGAAAATAACAAATAAAATAAAATTCAAAAATTGCTTTTTCATTGATCTAAAATATAAAAGTTGTTTGCCTACGTATGAAATAAACGTTTAAATTATTCTTCCTGTTTGAAACCAAATTGGGGACCATTGATAAGTTTTGTTGTAAACTTTATAATTAAACAAACACAAAATTGTTTAACGAACTTTACTACAATATAACTTAAAATAATAAGTTATAGTACTTGCATGACCACAACTGATTTACTAACACTGAATTCAGTCGAAGTGGGAATAGCTGTTAATAATAGCTGTCTTAATAACGGGATCTTTTTGATAAGTTTTATTTTTTATTTAGAAGATTTGTTTACCTTTATCAAGGTCGTGCTCACCTATAGGGATATTGTAGCGAAACACATGTAAGTATCAAGCCGCTCAACTGCTTCGAAACATGTTTCTTCGTATGACATTGTTACGAAACAAAAACACCTTCTATATTCTAATATGAAATTGTATATAATGTATCATTTACGCTGTATGAAGAGGAATATTTAGTAATTAATAATTGATATTGACTACGTATGTTCCTAAATTAGGCATCGGCTGACCTCACTGAACCGAAAGGTTTGCTTTCGGTAGCAAAGTTAATCACGTGTTGAATTACCATCAGTCCACACCGCTTGTTAATTATCAGTTGGTTCAACAAACAGCTAAAAGTGTGTAAACCTTCGTTCGGGTTTGTTGACTGATGATTGCTGTTCGTAGCTCATCATAAACTTTACCGGAATAAGAGGTTAAGATAAACATTACATGCATTAGTTGTAATAAAAAAAATTTTTTTGTACTTAATTTATTAAATTTTTTATCACAGATAGAAAAACTGTGATGTATTTGGAATGTTTAATCCTAAACAATATCTACCCCTGCGTCTTTAAAAATTATAAATAAATAAAAAAAGGAAATAAAGTAATTTATTTTAACCGGCAAAACTGAGTTATTTACTCTCTTAATATAAGCCAGTATATAAAACAAAAATAATGACTAATAGGAGAAAAGATTGAATGTATTAACAAGGTTGTGTACCTGGGTATTTTGGTTGTTCCCATAAACGATATGGGTCGTTAATGGGAACAACCAGTATGAAGTCACATAGAAGAATGGCACTAATATTAGAGCTTATCAATAACTGGGTCCACACACACACAACCAGGATATTCGCGAATTTCAAGTACCATTTTAGATTCTTTTGTTTTTCATAACTTCAAAATGAGCTTTTTGAGATCCATTGTGTTTAAACGACATACCACGGGTTTAGACAGAAAAAGCTGTTATATAGAACTTGCTCTATAGTCTTGCTAGCATGAAAACTCCTGATTGCACTTACACCACTTTAGCAGAATTATTTAATAAGCTTAGTGTAAAAAGGAGTTCCATGCTGAAGTAGTTTGGAATTACTTTTAACACAAAAATTATTATTTTGTGTTGAACCAGAACTTTTCATCTCCTATCAGTAATTCTCATGTTATTCAAGAGATGGAACTGCCTGTATCGTTGTTTTTGTAATTAGCTTTCAGTTAGTTAATATATTAATTATACTATTTTAACAATAGTATTTTTTTTTAACCTCAATTTTGTGGGAAAAAATGGTTCCTTGAATGATCAAACTAACGCAGCATCGTCTAGAAGCTACATAATTGATAGAAAATGCTGTTTTAAACTTAGAAAAAATTAGTGAAATTGATCAAAAACGATTTATATTATATTTTTTGAAAAAAATCAATAAGTTTGATGGGTAGCTCACACTTTCAATTCCTTTTTGCAACAAATCCTTCACTTTATGTTTGCCAATAATGTCATACCTTGTGATATTACTTTCGGTCAGCCGAACTGGCCTATTTTTATTTTTTTTTTATATATACATAAATTCTATATATTATTTTATTTTATTAAATCAAGATTTTAAAGCAGTATAGTAGTAAGTGTAAACCAATATTTCCTATATTTTCTAGCCTCTGTTCACGAAACGTGTTAAAATACTTTTCAGATTTTAAACTTTGTAGGCTGTATAAAATTGTGATTCTTTTGAAAACTATCCATCGTAATATCAAAGTTTAATAAAAGGAACTTTTATATTAAATTGAGTATGTAGAAATGGTATGAGAGATATGTAATATTGAGCTCTTTATCAAATAAACTTTTAAACTGCTTATTATTATTAGAAGCAGGAAAATAGGTACAAGTTTAATATCTCGCTTACAGGAGGCAATAAAGATAAAATTTGCACGGGAGTTCATATTCACACTTCATGGAGAGAGCCCTTAGAAAACGGGGCACAAAGAAAGCTTCGAAATCAAAGAGATGCCCGGGTTAGAGGAATCCCTCGGTGCTGGTTCTTTGTGAGCATTCTTTTTGATATGGCGAAGAGAAATGTGGACCAGCCTGCCGTGGAATTCCGTGAAAAAAAGCCTATACTTTATACTTCACGGAACACCGAAAAAGGACTTTATCATATTACAATAACGCATAAAAGAAAAACATAGAATATGAAGTCAAGAAATTATGTTTAAATTAGGCTGTTATATATTTACTTTCTAATTGCAAATTCGTTTTATCAATAATCTCTTTACTTTTACTCCTCTGCATCATACGATATAAAATTTATATATTTTAGCTTCTATCCAGGGGGAAATATTGGATAGCCTCAATGGACATGAAGATGTTGAGCGATTAATTAAGTCCAGAAGAATTAACTGGCTTGGCCATGTTGAAAGGGGACCTAAGGCAAGAATGGTAAGGAAGATCACAAGAGAAAATTTCCACAGAAGGAGAAAGAGAGATCCCTCTAGGAAAACCTTGTAAATGGACGTAGAAGAGGACTTAGATGGAAATGAACTTGATAGAGATGAGTGGGATCGAATTGTCCCAGAGGCCGAAGTCTATGTAGGAGTGTAGAGCCTAAGAAAAATGAGAAGAATGAAAAAGATATGTCTTCAAGAGCAAATTTCCTGTGCAGAAAAAAGTGGAAAGAAACATTGATACTGAAAAAAAAGTGAGGAGAGAATTGAATAAAAACTCCAGTGAAATTCTTAACAAAAACGAACCCTGATTTATTATTATTATTTATTTATCACCCTACCCTGCCTATTAGGCAATACGGGTGTTCGCACCAGTTGGTACAACTCATTGCTGCATATGTCAAACTTACATAGCTGTGCACACAGCTTGCTTTTAAAATAAATCTTGCTCTCCTCCTGAGGCCTTGCTGGTGTAGTTTATTCTCTCTACCCTACCCAGGGAGAAGTGAGTAGGGCCCACAACCTCCTTCCACCCATACACGAAGGTCTTGTAGTGCGGGTAGTTTTCTTTTTTCATCAGCTCAGGAAGATCGCTCTCAGTCAGAACATAGAGTCCTGTTTCCCTCATCATCTTA
>NW_027108830.1:387636-392162 GCF_000696795.3 Halyomorpha halys | reverse complement strand
TATATATATAGGAGCGTTTGGATGAATTAAGTAGTCTAAGTGGTTAAGACCTAGTCTTACCAAATTGATGTATATTTGCGGTGCTGGTTCGAATCCCCCAGGCCGGGGGCGTTTGACTTTTTTCATTGAGTGGCGGTCCCACAAAATGAAAAACTTTGACCCCCAACCATGGTTAGGAAATATAGGACTCCAATGGGAGTCTTGGCCGAAATAAAAATAAAAAGTAGTCTTTCAGTTGCAACCATGATTGTCCCTTATTTCTTTTTTTAGTTTTCGAACCCGAAACACGTAACTTGTGTATATGTATGTATGTTTTGTTCAAAAATAAGAAAAATGTGAGAGTTTTTATTCATTGAGAGAGCCATACACACTTCTAGTCTGTGAATAAACTACCAAGGATGAAATGAAAAAAACGCACTTTTTTATTTTGGATCAGAGCATTCAATTAATTTTTCTTTATCTTATTCTAGTAGGAGATAAATATCAATCTATTGGGCGGAATGAAAGAAACATAAAGTAAGTTAGCATATTTAAAACATTATATTAATTTTCACTACAGCACAATTAATCAATTTAAAATATTTACCTTATCTACAATTGAAGAAAATCTAAAACCGAATCGCCAAATTATCAAGATGGTAAAAATTTCAGAAACCACATGGGTTGCTGTGATGATATTCTTGTTGTATGGAAGATCGTGAACATAATATAATTGCATGGCCGAGTAAACCTCACTGAACGATATGATGAAAGCCGCCGTGAGAATTAATAAGATCTGTAAAGAAAAGAAATTGCCGATGCTTTCGCCTGATGAAAGGAGATTTTCATAGCAGAAAACCATTTTCTCCGATAGTACTGCCACATCCTTACCTTGCAAAGAAAAACATCGCTGTAAGACCTTGGTAATCGCTTGGTAGCGCAAAAATAGTATTGTGAACAGCCTGTCCAGTAGCAAATGAGTTATTAACATCGCAATGTAAGGATATAAACCTATAATCGAAATAATCCAAATTTGATAATCGATTATTGTAGACGCCCAAAGACTAAACGCTAGGAAAAGTGCTGCTATTGCTAATAGTATCACCTTACTTGGTTTAGAAGAAGGAACGACCTTACCAACTGAAAAGAGATAAGAGTCAACTACCTGCATCTTCTTGAGGCCTGTGTTCAAGCTGTCCAATCTGGTGCAGTTCATCAGCCACATAGAACACACAGAAAGAACTATCACGATAACTCGAGTCAAATCCAGAAACAACTTCAAGTCCAAATCGTTTCTTTGGCAAAGGAAACAGATCAAGTAAATATTGAAAAGCAGAAATGGCCACATAGTAAAGAAACTGAAGATGAACCACTTCCATGATATTCTGAATTCACCCCCAGAATGGATTAAAGAAAACACACCTAGTGGTTTGAAAACCAATGAATATTTGTTTACTTCAACAAATACGTCACGAGGTTTTCTTGGATTCATGTTTTCATTAAATATCACGAAACTAGTTTCTATGCAATCGAGTTATAAATGAAAAGTTTAATTTTCGATTACTGTCTCATTTGAAAGGAGAACGTACTTTGCGATAAGTGATCAATTAAGTGTTCGATTGAAAGCATTTGTAGACTTCAATGGCTAGGAAAGTGGTACATTAGTTGAAAAAGTTAGTGAAGTTTACAAATAATACAGATGTTAATGGACATGGAATTGCTAAAATTCATTCTTCGTGATCGATTCAATAATCACTGTACAATACAGATAGATTATTATAATAGATTATTCGAGATTAAGGTTGATGATAACAGTAAAAATACATAAATAACACAATGCCTTTCTCAAAAAAGAAAAACCAAAACGCCCAACACCAAATTGCCTAAACTACTGTTATGTATTCAATATTTTGGACATTATCTAGTTGTTGTTGTTGTCTGGGGCTTTTGGGCGTAAAACCCTGAGGTCATCAACGCCCATGTTTCGTGCTTTATAATTCTATTTCATTTATATTTATAATTTTATTTCACTTTATTTTTCTCTTTAAATAATTTCGAAAAAAAATTTTAAATAATTATTTCTTTTGGTATTTTTTATTACGTATAACAGATTTTCTGGTTCAAATCTTATTCAAAAGACCATTCCTTTTAAAGAAAACTAAGACCATTTCCAAGTTCTTATGAGCATCATTTAGAGCATCCGATACACTCGGTCCTACTCCCAATCTACTCAAGTTCACAGATTAAAAATGACATTTCTCAAATATGTGACTGATCGTAAGTACACTGTTGCAGTATTGACATTTTGGCGGTGGCTGCTTACTGATCAGATATGCATGAGTTGAATTCGTATGTCCTATTCTCAATCTGGCAATAGCCACCTCCTTCCTGCGATTGGAACGGTTTGATGTGGTCCATGGTTTAGTGGTTTTTTTAATAGTTTTTAATTTGCTTGGCGGGTTTTCACCCCACATGGCTTGCCAATTAGTTGATAACTCATTTTTCATTAGACAGTCTTCAATGGCCTTTTTAGTTAAGACATTATCTAGTTTAGATGCGTTTCTAGTTGGGAGTTGTAGTTGAGATACTGCGAACGTTGCCTTCTAAATAAACAAAATTGACACAAAGGTCAATTTGGTACGAGCAAAAAATCTCTCCAAAGTGGGCCTAAGAAGTCTTTAGGTAGACTTTATTGAATCGAATAGTTGTCAAGGTCTCCTGGAAAGAGCCTAATAATCCATTCATAGCTGGAGGTCCTGCTTTTCTCACCTGTCTGTAGACTTATGGGACTGGAAGTAGAGGTTCTTAATGGTGTTGAGTGAACGAATGGAGATGAACTGAAAAGCTATATTTTCCAAGTGGTGTGGGAAGGAGAGAATGTCTGAAGAGTGAATAATAACAGCGATATGACCCATATGTAAAAAAGGTTATCTTGTGGTAATTATAGAGCTGTCGGGGTTGTCTGGTCTTAGGTGGTTCTCCAGCCTTTTATACACTTTACAGAAGGCACACGACAAGGCGTATTCAATAATAGGTAAGAAAGGAAGGGCCGAAGAAAGGGGGGGACACTGACTCAGGTAGAAGAGGTCTAGGTGAGAGAGTCTGAGGTAGAGTAACAGTTCTAGTTGCCGAGATGAAGCGGACGGACTAGATCTGTCAAGATAGGAGCCAGTTTACTAGTTCCCGAGATAAAGCGGACGGACCAGTAAGCTGATAACACTAGGTACAGCTGTAGTTGCCGAGATGAAGCGGACGGACCAGTGTAACCGTTAAGGATTAGATTACAATCTTAGTTGCCGAGATGAAGCGGACGGACCAGTGTAACCGTTAAGGATTAGGTTACAATCTTAGTTGCCGAGATGAAGCGGACGGACTAAGATTGCTAGAGAGAAGGAGAGGAGATAGGCCATCATCTTAGGCATGCGTACAGAAAAACAACTCTTGTTTGAATAGATTGGCAATGAACTTCTCTATCTCAAGTAGACTGAACGTAAGCCAACAGTGCTAGGATTGGGCCTGGGAAGGAGGTGGATCAAAGATCAAAGAGGGGGATTTTTTTTTTTAAACCTCTTTATTTTATAAATATATATACAATACGGATTTATATGTACAATAATAGTATATAAATACATTTACAATTTTTCTTGTTTTGCCTTACGGCACAAAGAAGGGGATTTAAAGCCCATTATTTATAGGCCTAGTCTATGAGGCTGTGACCGAGAAGCGGTCGGTACATGTCTGCTTGAGAGAGGTTCGTGCATTGTTTTGATATCGTTTATTAATCGTTTTATCGACATCGTTAAGTATTAAGTTACAGAAATTATTAATATATAAAAATAACAATATGTCTTTACAAAATTAAGTAATACGTAAATTTGAGAGCTTCGGTGCAGCCCTCTGGTGAGTTAAGGCCAAACCGCTTGCTCCCTCTCGCTACATATTCATAGCTGGGGATCCTGCTTTTCTCACCTGTCTGTAGACTTAGTAGAGGTTCTTAATGGTGTTTATTGAATGAATTGAGATGATGAACTGAAAAGCTATATTTTCCAAGTGGTGTGGGATGGAGAGAATGTCTGAAGAGTGAAAAATAGCAGCGATATGACCCATACACAAAAAAAAAAAGGTTAGACTAAAAAGGCTATTTTTTGGTAATTATAGAGCGATAGCACATTGCATTGAGTGCAGCCTACAAGGTATTTTCTATATCGCAAAATAGATGGCTCTGAACTCCTACTGGGCGACTGTCGGGGTGGTTTTAGGATTGGAAGATCAATCATCGATCAGATACTTTTTCTAAGGTAGATTCTTGAAAGAGGATAAAACCTCTATTTATTGATTCTAAGCAGGACACGAGTCATGGGGGTTTCCGAGCTAAGCTCGCCGTACATGGCATAAACATTGATCATCTATGCCCAATTTGTCAGGTTCCTGAGACCGCCGAGCACGTCTTACTTGCATGTACCGCCTATGAAGCACTGAGAGCCAAGATGATGAGGGAAACAGGACTCTATGTTCTGACTGAGAGCGATCTTCCTGAGCTGATGAAA
>NW_027108830.1:386376-386654 GCF_000696795.3 Halyomorpha halys | reverse complement strand
GACAACACCGCTCCCAGCGCGTACTCACTCGCATCTGTAGTGATATTGAATTGCCTGGTCTGGGAACCTGGGTTTGAGAAAGCAAGCACTGGATCCTGCTGCAACTTTTCCATGCACCGCCTGATATTGTCTTCAACAATCGGAGTGATGATCACCTTTCTGCCTTTCTTCAAAAGATTGTTGAGTGGGACAAGGTACTCAGCCATTCTGGCACAAATCTCCGACAATAATTTAAAGTTTCCAGCAACCTCCGAACTCCCTTTACATCCCTAGGCACT
>NW_027108830.1:383070-386326 GCF_000696795.3 Halyomorpha halys | reverse complement strand
CGATTTCATAGAAGTTGCCTCGTATCTTTATCATTCTGTTCTCAAGGTAACTCTTTAAGAGGTCATACAAGTTGCTCGGGGTCTCATATTTTTGCAATTGCTGGATTACGCTCGGCCACCAAACGCTATCAAAGGCAGAAGATATATCAAACAGGAGGAGCATAACATACTTCTCCGCCCTCTCTTCAACGTCACGGCGCACTCTCAGTAAGGCGTCCGTTGAAGAGAGGCTCCAGTAAGGCTCCCATCCTGTCTGTGACCTTTAAATTTTCTCGCGCCACCCTCCTGTTTTTTTTCGTTTTCCATTCTTCTCTGTGCCTTCTCCCATAACTCCCCATAACCTAGAGCTCTCGTTCCAACATACTGTATCTGGTCTCTGTCAGACGCCTACTAGTGTACTCCACTGGGCCCCCTCTCCCCATTCACCACCCTGACAACTCCGCTCCGAATGCGTACTCACTCGTGTCTGTAGTGATATTGCATTGCCGAGTGAAGTCCGGGAAAGCAAGCACAGGCTCCTGCTGGAGCATCCCCATGCACCGCCTGAAATTTTCTTCTGCCATTGGAGTGATGATCACCTTTCTGCTTATCTTCTGAAGGTTGTTGAGTGGGAGGAGGTACTCAGCCATTTCTGGCACAAATCTCCGGTAATAATTTAAAGTTCCAGCAACCTCCGAACTCTCTTCAAATCCCTAGGCACTGCCACCTTACGTATAGCTGCGACTTTACGTCGGATTTATCTCCCTCCCTTGAAATCATGTGGCCGAAAAAATGTATTTGTTCCTGCCCTAATGATGATTTCTCTCCCAATAATAATAATAAGCCGAAATTGCCTGATTTTCTGGAATACGCTATGTAAATCTCGCACGTGCTCTTCTTCGTCCTTACTAAACACTAAAAGATCATCCATTTAAATTTGACATACTGATTCATCATTTTCCCTCAAAACTCGTCCTTCAGGTGCTGGAAGATTATGGGAGTATTTTTGAGGCCTAACGGCATCCTTGAAAATTCGTAGTGACCACTCTTGAATGTGAATCCCGTCTTATGTTGATCCTTAGGTGGCATTTTGATTTGATGATATCCGGCCTTCAAGTCTGAAGTGCTGAATACCGCGACTCCGCTCATCCTAGCATGAAGCTCGAATTTCACCTCTCTTTCGCAGCACACATACAACACACAGTTCAGATTGCAAAATCAACATCATACCAACTCAAACACCTCATATACTCACCAGGGCTAATACTCAGACTTAAACTACTCATAAACAAAGCCGTATTGAGACCATCTCACTACGACACGGTGCAACACTATTACACTATCTATACCCCACAGCCCTGAAGTCAGGAAAACAGTACCAATACAGCATGCTACAGAAGATTTTTGGGGGCACTACACTTTAGAGACGTTACATACTTCACGAACTACAACTGGAAACTGTACAACACATCAGACGGAGACACATTAAGTTTTTTGACAGGCTCCCTGCATCCTTCAATCCACTATTCCGAACAGTCACCCCATCCATCCTTCCTGCGAGGTGGTAGTTTATGAAGGGCCCCAAAAGTCCTATCAACATCGCCCTTCCTTATGTTTTCTCTTCTATTGTACCCCCTCATTCTCCCCTACTATTTTTTTTCGACTTCTATCTTTTAATTATATTATCATTTATTTATTATCTTTCTTCTTCAATCATCATTTGTTCTTTTTTTTTTTTAACCATCAAGCAGAGACCCCTAACATCCAAATATATAACTAGAGTTCCCGAAGAACGGAAATATCAAACTTCAGATAATTGTCACCAGATACCTTCAAGTATTGGTAGTATTTATGGTGGAGGAATGTCCCTCTCCGTTCCAATAATTCACTGGCGTTAGCCACATTTTATTAACTTCCTTAATCTGACCCAATAACTAACCTTATAATGCCACTAGCCTTATAAAGGCTATCAAAGCCAATATCTCACTGATCTTATATATATGATATATCTTGTAATATGTATTTCTGTACCTAATTTAAAAATAAAAATTCAAGTATCAAGGGTAGAAAAAGGTTGTACTCAATGCGATTTATGTTTCTTTACGTATTACATTTTACTAATCCATGTTTATTTTTTGTTTTTAGAGGAATCGGAAAAAAATTGTGTATCAATATTTAGTCTCCATCTAATTTATTTATTTTAAAATATTATTTTATCTATTTAATACCAGATCGGCAAGATAGGCCTTACTTGTTCAATGTAAGAGGTACATTTTTTTTGCAATTGATTATGGGGGTTATGGTCTCATACAAAAGACACTCCTTACTATATACAACGTTATAAATAAAAAAAATCAGATAAAATAAATAAAATAATTCTTAATAAAGGATAAAAGTAAAGTAAAAAAAAAAAAAAAAAAAAAAATGACATTTATGAATTTAAGAAAATAAATAACTGACTTCTAATGGGAAAAAAGAAAGTTAAATTAAGATAAAATTTAAATAAAATAAAATTTTAGAGTGAAAATAATAGAACTGATAAATATAGAACTTTTAACATGATGTCCTGCAACAGCCTAGGCTTTAGTCTTCAGGTTGTAGGTCACTGCTCTTTTAACTGTCGGTAGCTGGGAATGAATTTTTTATTAATGGGAATTTTTTTTTTTTTTATAATTTATGATTGCTATTTACAACTGCAAAATGATATATACATCAATTAAATTTGCTGTAAGTGATTTAATGACACATTTTATTAACTTCCTTAATCTGACCCAATAACTAATTTAGTGTTGAGATGCCATATTAAGTCAAGGTCCTTCATTTCCTTTCGAATCATGGCATTGTCAAATTCTCTGCCAGAATCTGAAGAGATGCGCTCTGGAACTCCGTAGAATTGAAACCACAAGCGGAGAGCTGCCAACACTACTTCTGAAGACCTTTCCTGCTACCTGGTGCGCCATTGCCGCCTTACTGAAGAGGTCAATCATGGTCACCCATTTGTACCCCTTCCATGTAAATGTGTCAATTTGTAAATCTTTCAGCGGTGTATCTGTAGTAGTTGTCTTCTTCTGTTTTCCTTTAGGCGGATGTCTGTCGTATTTAGTGCGTAAGCAAATCTCGCAGTTTCCTACAATCTCCGATATAGTCTTCCTCATCCCCCACCAAAAGTATCTTCTCTTTAAGCTCTGCATAGTCTCATGTATCCCACGGTGATTAGTCTTATCCTGCGACTTCTCGTTGTTGCTCTTCTTCCAAAAGGGTTTCCACCATTAGTTTG
>NW_027108830.1:372737-380855 GCF_000696795.3 Halyomorpha halys | reverse complement strand
CGCTCTTTTCTCTCACATTATAATTCAGCAGTGTGTGGGACAAGGTACTCAGCCATTCTGGCACAAATCTCCGACAATAATTTAAAGTTTCCAGCAACTGTACTGGTTGACAATGTTGACCTTCTACTCGGGCTTAAGCAAGCATGAGGTGACGAGAGTATCCAAATTCATATTCAACTTTTTCACCGAATCCTCGTTGAACTGTAGCTCTCCCGAGAATGTGCATTCTAAATATTTTATGGTGTCGCCTTCTATCATTGTTAGGATGCCATCTCCGTTCTCGATCTCCCGTTGCCATCTCCATCTCCCTTAATAATAGTGTAAATTGTGAGAAAAGAAGGGCAGACCTGTAACTGCAAGATTCCAAAGGCAACGCTTTTGGTTTTCAAATTAACTTTAAATGGACAAGTCAATACCTAAAAAATGCAGGTATCTAAAGGAAAGAAAAACAAATTCACCTAAAATTTAGACACCTAAAGTTAGACAGTATATATTACATCAATAGTTAAAAGGATCTGGATGAATGAGTATACACTACATATCAAAGATATGTAGAAGAGTCAGAGCCATCAATCACACTGGAAAGCTACATAGTGTCTACTGAATAAACATGAAAAATTCCAAGTCTTATATAGAATGATTTATCACCAGCGACGCCGATAAAGGTGAAATGTTGGCAAATTTCTCTGAGAAAACAGTTCTTCAATACAAGAAGTCCGAATTTAGATAATGACGAAATTGAAGAGTATTTAAGTCTTCCTCTCACAACTACTCAGCTCTCACCAAAATTCGCGACCTTAAAAGAAATACAAGAACGGATTGAAAGGCTTGAAATAAAGAAAAGTCCTAGAGATGATTTGATCCCAGTCATAGCAATTAAAATGTAACCCGTTTTCATTACGTCAATTTTTAACAGTTGCCTGCGTACTGGATATTTTCCCGATGCATGGAAAAAAGCCGAACTTAAAGTAATTTACAAGCCTGGTTAAAACGCTAAACTTATCAGCAGCTACAGACTCATGAGGTTATTACCCATTTTTGGTAAATTACTGGAATCAATTATAAAAAAAAAATGTTTATTTTTTTTCAGTTCATCAAAATTATTCTGGAATTTCAATTCGGTTTTCAGTACAGTCATTCCACTTATCTCCAACTGGCAAGACTATTAGAATTTATGATAAACGGATTTGAAAAGCAGAGCCACACCCTGGTAGCGTTTGGAACTTCCAACTAGTGTTTGATAAGGTCTGACATCCAGGTCCCGGTCCCCTATACAAACTAAAGAAATACTTTATACTAAATAATTCAAAAACACTATCCAAATTATAGTCTCAAAACATTTATTTCATTTACACATCCAACGTTTCGGCCAATTCGGCCATCTTCAGGGACAATCTACTTAATTTACTATGAGACATATCATTTAACCACTGTAATAAAAAACTCCATACAGGCTATTCTGCCCAGGTCAAAACATTTATATCTAATATGTCAAAATTACATTAAAAATCACAGTCAAATTATTTCTCTTTTACCACTATTTATACAGTTTTATTACAACCTCACTTATAACCTTCCTTTACTCTCGAAGGAGTAAAAGGATGTACACCCAGATACATCCTGCAGTTGGGAATTTTGCAACTTGCAAAAGTGCAACTCAACAAGCAACAACCTTCTGTCTCAACCATCTCAGACCATCATCGCCAGGAATACAGAAGACCGCAACTATACTCTGAAGTCACAAGGAACCAGCAGTCTCAACGTCACTAGATCATTCCTATCTCTAGATCCCTCATTCTCAGTCTCAAACTCCTCGTCCGCCTATTCCTTCCCATCATCTACCTTTAAAGGTTAAATTTAATATATAAGATTTTGCGTATACGACAACACGACTACTAAGAAGCTTCTTAACTTCAAGAATTTTTATCATCCACTTCTTACCGAATCTTAAACATGGACAATATCAGACGAAGAAAAATCTCAAATATTCAGTCGGCACCTTTCTAAAACTATACCCTGACATCCTTAATTCAATCCACATTGAAGAAGAATTGAATACCCCACTCCAAATGACCCTGCCTCCTAAGCGTTTCATGAATCAGAGATATCCAACATCATCCAGAAGTTACCATTCTGCAAAACTCCTAGTTATGACATCCCGTATTCTAAAACATCTTCCTCGAAAATCTGTCATATTCCTCACCTATATCTACAATGCAGTCCTCAGATCCACATATTTTCCAAACCCATGGAAATTATTCATAGTAAAAATGATTCCCAAACCTCGAAAGCCGCCAAAACACCCATCCTCCTACTGTACTATATCTATGTTACCTATCAGTGGAAAAATCCTTTAGAAATTCATCTTAAAACGCCTGGACCCCATTCTGGATTCCAACCACAAAATCCTAGATCACCAGTTTGGATTCCGAACATCCCACTCCACTATCCAGCAATGCCATCGTGTGTTTGATGTTGGTTCGCCTTCATTGGAGCGCGGAATGTATTGCTCGGGAGTCTTTCTTGATGTAGAACAGGCTTTTGATCGAGTCTGGCACCCAGGACTGCTATACAATATTCGTAAATTCCCACCCCCTACATATTTTCTCATTATCCGTTCTTATCTCTCCGACAGGTCATTTTAAGTAAATCACAACAGCGCTTATTCATCCCTATTTCCTCAGTCTGCTGGTGTACCTCAGGGCAGTATCCTTGGTTCTATCCTTTATACAGTTTTTACATCTGACATCCCAGCCCACCCTAACACTATTATCACGTATACCGATGACATATGTCTATTATCAGTGATAATGATCCTTCCATTGTATCCCAAACCCTCCAGTCCCACATTATCACCCTTGAAGAATGGTGCCAAAACTGGAGGAATAAAATAAATCCCACCGTAATCACATTTACTCTTCGTCGTAAACCTTTTAATAATACCCCACTTATTCCTGTTGAATAGATCCGTTACGTAGGACTACATCTGGACAAACGACTGACATAGAATTCTCATACAAGACTGAAAAGACAGGAAACTGCTCGTTGATTCCGACTTTTACATTTACTAGACAAGCGGTATAAACTTTCAATCCATTACAAAAGACTGCTATAAGGCCTATCTGGACATACGGAGTGGAGCTATGGGGCTCCATCAAAGCATTGAACCCGATGTATTTGTGCAGCATGAATGAATAAACTATTTCTTTCTCACCTCTCTCCTTTATCTTTTTTTCGTGTAGTTATCCCAAATAAAAAAATAAAACACATGAAATAAATTCGAGTACTATTTTTACTTTATGTGATCACTTTTTAATCATCTCCTGATTTTTTCTATGTGCAGTACTCAATTATTATTATTATATTCAATAAGAAATAATAAAAACATTAATGTAGGCGGTGTACACATCAGTGTGTAACGACATCCAACTTATTCTTTACGATTCATCTGAAGATCTGTTTCTGTTCGCGGAAGGCTCGTGGAAGTTCGGATATAATCGACAATCGCCGATGCTGGTACCGTCCCGTTGACGGCAGAGAGGGGGCCAGTATTGGACGGGACAGGCGTTGTAGGGTATGTGTCATTGTGCCAGCTCCTCTCCGAGTCGAAGTCTTATCAATTTATCAAGGTCAGTTTTCATCTATTTATTTATTCAGTTGTTGATAAGGCGGGTGTGGTATTCACGTGAATCGGGCCAACAATTAGATATAGAGATCCTGGTGATCGAGTTTTGGCGAGTCCAAGAGTTTTACTCTAGTAAGTTTCATCTAGGATTATGCATATCCGTGAGTTATATTTATTTATATCAATATAAATGATGATAATTATCTGATTCACTAAATATATATAAAAAATATATACAAATATTGTAAGTGATTAAGAAAAAATAATGATCAACATTAACAGTAAATGTATCTTATTACATTGATAGATGCTCGATAGCTAAGATTAATTAGTAAACAAATTAATAAAATGGAAAAACAATTAACTATGTGTCTTTCTTTGACATTTTGAATTTCATTTTTAAGAACTAGCCATAAAATAGTTCTCATAATTAGTGTTTACCTCATAAAATATTATTACAAATAATTATATATATATATTTATATATTTTTTTTTTTGTTGCTAATATACTGTTGTCAAATTTCCCTTATTTCCACATTGAATCAAAATGTTCAAGTCCTTGTTTTAGAATGTGTGAAATATTTATTAATTTCTTAAATTAAAAAAATTAAATTATTTCGGAGTTAAATTTCCGACTTTATGGAAGTTTTTTTCCCTTTTTATATTTTTTTTATCAAAATACAAGTTGTCGATCAGCGTATTAGCTGGCACCCAAGTATATTTATCTAAACAAAAAGCAGCATTGGCAATCCAGATATTAAAAACTATTACCATTTTTAGATATTGAAAATTTAAATTCATTACTTAGGATGTAGTTTTAATATTGTTTTTTTTGTCATAGTTGCAATAGATAACGAAAAAAAATACATCGATAATTAGCTTCTGATGTTTCCATCAATGGATTTAATTTTTTTTTTTTTCATTTACTTTATAAGTTTATGCTCAACAATTCGTTTTTCTTTTATTTTATTACATATCAATGCTATATACAATTAGGAATATATAATGCTCATTCTTTTCATCAAGTACATAGATATATAGGTTTATCTCTGTTTACATATTACATGCTTATATACTGTCACATCTCTAATTTAATAATTTAAATATTATGGATGATATGATGCGACGTTATATTGAAGAAAATGATAGCGAACCTGGTTAAATTTGTATTTAGTAATTTAATTGAGTATATGTTTTTATGGCCTAGATATACAGAGAAACGAAATATTTATTCAAAGATTCCTTGTCGTCATTCAATCAGTATTTGTAATTGTTGGGTTACCTCGAGGACACTTCTTTTGAAACATCTCAGAATATCGAACGTGTTCTTATCTCGTTAGAAATAAACAATTATTCCCGTGTCATTGAATGTTTATTTATAAATATGTGTGTCCAAAATAATATTAAGTGCCGATAAATATTTTTGTCATTATTTATTTCTCTTTTTTTTTTTTTTTTTTTGTAACTGAAGGAAATCTATTACAACACAGTTAATTTCCACAAGCGAAACAGAAGGTCTCTCAAACGATCCATGACAACATAAAAACAAAAGAGAAGTTTGGTGGGGGCCTGTTCATTTTCATTGAGTTTTGTTCATTCTCTTACATTTTTACCCTGACGGTATTGAGTCTAGAGGTAAGAATCTCCATTTGATCTTACGGCGAATTCAAATGCATCCCTTCAATTCAATTAGCAGCTGTCCTTACCATTTTCGAGACCGGGCCGTTTGCCAATCTGTTCATCTTGTTCTGGATGGGATTGCCTACGGTGAATCTGATATCTCTTTAAGAATGTGTCAATACCTATTTTATATCTGCCCGACGGCCTACAAAGACTAATAAACTTTGAAGAAGGAGAACACATGGTGCGAAGTGACATGATGTAAAAGGAGTGAATGGCACAAGTCACTAATAAATTGTAGAGTAAAAGTGAAAGTGATATTTTGTTTATATACCCCTTTAAAAAAATAAAAATAGTAGAAGGTTTAACAATTTAAATTGTAGCTAAATCATTTTTTACTTATTTTTAAAAATATTTTATAATAAATAGAATTTATAGAAAGTATATAAGATAATGTCAAATATCTTGTTTAAAATAAATTGTGACAAAATATGCTGAGGTAAAACATAAACAAAGACAAGACACAAGCTAATCTGGTTCTAAAAATTCGACAAAGTTAACATAACATTATATTATAAAGTAAGAGATAAATATGATTTTTTTCAAACTACACTTCTAAAGTAAGTATAAAAATTAAAATATTTAAAAAACTTAAAGGGTTTTCGGAGAACAGTTTAGACAAGTTTCATTAAAATCATTCAAGTCGTTATCTCATGTCAGTCTTCATTAGAGTTAATAGAAAAAGAGGATTTATAGCTAATGCATTCAGGTTTGTTACACAGTGGTCCTCAGCCGAGACCCAAAAAAACATAAATAACAAAATTAGTATTATTGTGTTGTATTTGTCCAAAAGATAATCGTGGCACAGATAGGCAGGCCAATGGTCTCAGAAGTACACGCTGCAGTCTATTGAAAACTTCGAATATTTTACTTCTATAATACTTCCCTATTAAGAAAAAATTGTTTCTTATACTCCCAATGTGTTTATTAATTTTATCACACTTTTTTATGTCATATTCCTAATTTATTGCACTAAGGATTTTAAGTTATCAGAATGTTTTTTGTCTTTTTTTTGTTTAATTTATCATATTTAATATAACAAACTCAGCACCTTAAAACAAAAAAATATATTCCACCATCTTATCAGTGACATTTAAGCTCCTCTCTATAAACGGTAATAAAAAAAAATGGCATTACATTTTTTATTTTAATAATATCCATATTAACAGTTTCTAATTTCGACACTTTATTTTTTATTATGTTATATAGATATTTTCTAAATAGTATTATAAATTTTTACAACACCATCTACGTGAATCCTGTTACATAATGAGTTATAACGTGTGAGCTTTTTTAGGCTAATATAAAAAATTTTTTTTTTTATTTCTCACCGAGGTAACTCCTAAGAAACAGAGTTACAACACACATATATGCATGATCTATTTCATTATGTGCAGTTTATAATATAACCATTTAGTATGTTTTATTTATCACAATTTGCAACGTAAAGAGAAAAAACATTGCCACTATTTTTAAAATATGTTATTCGGAAAATCATAAACCCGACTAAAATGAAAACAACCAATTATAGATTTTCTGTTTCATATAATACATTTGATTTGTGGAATATTTATATGTAAAAAATGTGATAATATTTCAATATTACAGATATATGTAAGTATCCAACCGAAAATGAAGAAACAAATATTACAAATTTTTCTTTATGAAAATAATAATATGACCATTTTTCGAAATAATCATTGGATTAAGCCAGAATAATTGCTAAAATTTAATTTTTAATGCCTAATAAGGCAATTCGAAATATCCAGTCGTAAAAATAAACTATGTAAATAAATAATGTGCTGATAAAACAATTCGTTTGTTAAAACTATTTTTTTTATTCTATCTAATTTGCTGTACTAACTACGCTACTACTATTAAAAATGTGTACAAACGATCTTTATTGTTATTATTATTAATTATTAGTAAATTTAACTTGCTTACATATGTCATGTCATAACTTTATATTATATTGCTAATATATGGATTAAAAAAAAATTAATTTGACAATAACCATCTATTAATATCTATGATAAATATTTTACTTTTTTTTTAGCATTAGATAGCAATTGATGGAGGAAAAAATATATATCATCATGAATTGTCTTCGCAAATCATACTACAATAATGACATAAGTTTATCGTCCTCAGAAAATTATTTTTTAACTGAAAATAAAATAAGCTAATTAATAGAAATCTCAGTAATTCTTTAAGAACAAATAAATAAATAAATGTGTGCAGATTTGTTTTAGGATTTTCGTAATTGTCAGTTGGACTGAACTATTCTAACCTACCCCAATGAAAACGGCATAGACAATTCAAAAATAATGAGACGGGCTTATCCATACAAATATTACAATAATATTTTATTTGATTCTTTACATTTAATTACCATAATTATAAATCTTCAACTTTTTTACTTTCGGTTGAATGCGGAAACTAATATGGTAAGAAATATAAAATTAGAACTGGCAAAGATAATACTGCTGGCTTACCTGCCAAATGTTCGACATTTATTGATGTTTGATCTTCCTGGTCTCTAAATATATGTGTGTTAATTAAATTTTACAAGGTAAAAGCTAATTATTTAACTGATTGTTATATCATGTATTAACAATTTAAATCATCTATTATAACATGATTGACTGTAAATCATCATATTACTACTACCACTAATTGAAAATAAAAGTTTCAGCTAACGATTATTGTAATTTAATCTTCTTGTTTGAAATTTTATGATGTTACAAACACCCATGGAATTTAGGTCTAATTATCTCCCTTTGTTGAACGCAATTGGAGTGTATATATATATA
>NW_027108830.1:357107-369167 GCF_000696795.3 Halyomorpha halys | reverse complement strand
GCTCCGACTCGTGCGCCCTCAGTTTTCTTCTGTCGATGACATTTGAACATTTTACCCCCTAACATAATTCTCCAATTTCCCCTGATATTCTTAACCCAAACACCAAACACAAATGACAATAAATAGTTAACCATCTATCTTCCTCAAATCTACCTCATACGGTCAACTATCTTCTTCCGATCTAAATTGCTTAGGTTTAAGAAAATAATTCATATTCGAGCTTGTTTTTTTTTATTTTCTTAACAATCTATTTATACAAATTATTTCTCATAATGGTTCCATGGGACCATTATTTTATGCTATGAGTGAGTACCTTATGAGAGTATTTCATTTAAAATAATGAAAAAACTAAAACTGAAAGAAGTTCCATATTTCAGAGATAGCACTTTTTTTTAAAAAATATCTTTATTGAAATTTACAACTATATATTATATAATACATTCAGTAAATTTGATCTTAGTTAAAATGGAGTGTTACAGGCGTGTAGAGAAACTACCCATTGGTAGCACTCTAATGACATTTTACATTAGCAGGTCTCGTGGCCATCTTCTTTTCAGGCACCTCGAAGGATTGTCAGGAATGGAAGAGGATGCAAGGTTAGAAACTAGGGGGTTTGACTGGTTAGGGAGTTTATACTGGAAGGAGTGATATCTGGTTCGGGCTAGATCGGTTACATAGGGAACATCAAGATCTTTATGTATGATTTGATTTGTGAAAAAGTAAGGAGCATTGAGGATTTTACGAAGGATTTTAGATTGTAAGGATTGGATACGAGAGAATTCGAAGGTTTAGTGGTGCACCAAAGCTCAATTCCATATGTCCAGATTGGCCTTATTACAGTCATGTAGATTAGTCTTTTGTATTGTGTTGGAGGTTTAGACCGTTTGTCCTAGTAAGTGCTGTAATTGTCGAAATCGATGTGCAGTTTCCCGTCTTTTCAGTCTTGTGTGAGGATTCCAGGTTAATCGTTTGTCCAGATGTAGTCATAGGTAGCGGATCTATCCGACAGGGGTAAGAGTAACATTATTAAATGAAACTGTAGTACAGTTGGAAGGTTTACGACAAAGGGTAAAGGTGATTTGATGGGATTTGTTGGAATTTATTTTAATCCTCCAATTACGACACCATTCTTCGAGGGCTGTGATATGGGGTTGGAGAGTTTGGGAAACAATTTATGGGTTATTATTAACTGCGAGCACACAAAAAAAAAATAATAATAATAACTAAATTAACAAGTAAACCAGTGGACATGCATAATAAAGAACAGTAGAAATATATTAACTAAAGTTTAATAATAAAAAGAAATATATGTACACAGAATGAAAAAGGAAAAAAAAAATTGTTATCAATTAGTAAAACAAACAAAACTTGTAGGTGGACTTAACCTTAACATAAATGCCTAGCTTAACCTCTGTATTATAATGTACAGTTGTAAATAGCAATAAATAAATATTAAAAAAAAAAAAAGCTTAACCTTATTAACTAAATTTACACTATTACACAAAGTAGGAACATAAAATAACAGTAAAATAAAGTTTAGTTCGAAACACCACGTAGCCCTTGAGTGTACTGGCAGAACACAAGGTTGTTCGATATCTCCTTTTCGGTTACAGTCTCACAGTTCCCCGAAAGTATGAAGATGACCCCTACCACTTGTCTTGTCTACGGAGATAGTTTGGGATACATTTAATAGGTTATTATTAACAGCGAGCACACATGTGTCATCGGCATACGTGGTGAGGATAGTGCTAGGAGTTGCTGGAATTTCAGCTGTATAGACGGTGTAGAGGATGGGACTGAGAATACTACCTTGAGGAACACCAGCGGACTGAGAATAGAGGAATGAATATGAACCATTGTGGTTTACTTGGAATAATCTATCAATGAGAAAAGAACGAATGATGAAAAAGTATGTAGGAGGTAGAAATTTACGGATTTTATAAAGCTGTCCTGGGTGCCAGACTTGATCGAGTCTTCTTAAATCTTAAAAAAAAAAAAACTAATAATATATATAACTATAATAATATAAATATATAACTTATGTTTAGCCATGGTTAAAACTTAAAAAAAGATAAAGGTACTAAATTCATACAAATATTAGTGGGAATATAACTTAGTAAAAAATAATATAAATATATTCCTATTCCTAATTTTTTATAGTTATATTCCTAATTTCCTACTGGAGGTTTGATTTTAAAAAAAAGTCTTATATTTTTAACGCTATTAGACATATCAAAATAGACTTTTAACAGTTTAAATTTTTTTTAGAACTTTGTCACAATAAAATTATTATGTTTAATACTTTTATGCTTTATATATATGATTGACTGTCCATATTTTTCAAAATATCAGGGGTACGGTCAAAAAAGGAACAAACAATAGGCAACAACTATTTATTTACTGAAGTTTCGCCCCAAATTGTAGCGCTTCATCAGGGCTATTCGAGTTGACACTCTTTCGATATTTTTCAACTCAAACAGCCCTGATGAAGCTCTACAAAGTGGGACGGAACGTCGGCCAATAAATAGTTGTTAGCTATTTTTGTTTCTCTTTTGAGTGCACCTTCGACCATCTCCTTCATATTTTATGTTTTATACTCCATAAACGTACAAAACGAGAGAGGGTGGAGAGCTCAAGTCCTTATAATCATTAATATCAGACTAGCCATGAGTAAGGGAAAATAAATTTATTTATTAGAGTCAATGAGGTCTTTAAAAAATAAAATAAAATCCAATAATTTTTATGGCTGAATTTTTTTTTAAGTTGTATTTATTGATAGATATTATAATCTGCCACACATTTGTAGGCAATAAATAGTAATGATGAATGATCATACTATCCATACATGAATAATCACATTCATACTAAAATAAAGTAAAATAAGAATAAAAATAAATAAATAAATGGAAAAAAACACATACAAATAAATAAAATCTCTCTTAAAATATATACAAACAAAAGGATAAAGAAAATAAACATAATTAATCCATATGCAAGAAAAAATAATAAAATAAAATAAAATAATAATAAAAATAAAATAATCTCTAGTCTGAAAAATTTAAAGTCTTGTTTTGAGCGTTTATTCAGGTATTTGTGTAATTACGAGAGCGGCTTCAGGTATTAACCTAATCCCCTGTTACATCTTTATCACTGTTTAATAAATTTCGTTTTTATTTTTTTTTTTTTAATATTTTTTGTATGATTGAATTTTTAAGTACTTCATTATTTTTCTTGATTGTTCAGACGAAATATTGATCACATTAAATAATTTATAATCAGTGTAATTTATGGAAAAACTACGCAGGTCTGAAATTATAAAAACGCATGGGAAAATTTTGTTCTTAAGTGCTATAAATCAAAAAACGACATGTTTCCACACATCACGAGAAGTATTTTCTTGCATAATGAGTTTGAAAAAAAAGTCACTATTGTTATATAAACTAATGTTTTAAGTTTTATTTAGCATGGAAGTTGGAAATAGTGTTCCTGGAGATATAAATTATTGTCAAATTGCACATATCGCTGCTGTCCTTTAATAATGACACATTTGAAAAAAAGAAAGTATGGTTTTTATATTATTTCTAATTGGAAGTATTCAAAAGATAATACTTTAGCCTGGGGTATTATGAAATAATTCAATTTGTTCACTTTTTTTTTTATAAGCTCAATTCATCAGAAATAATCTAACTTGAAGCCCTAAGAAAAATATCTCCTTAAGCCCTTGACCACATGAACATACACAGCAATTTCTTGGTCACATTCCAACACCTAGAACACTGCATATAATTACTATTTTCTGAAAAATACTCAGAATATTGTATAAAATTAAAAAAACAAAAAAAAAACAGGAGAAACAAAATCAAAATTATTTTTTTCCTACGCAGCATTATTACTCTCAATTTGTTTCAGATTATCAAAACTGGAGCTACTGGTTGAAGTTTTGAAAATTTTACTTACACCTATTGAGTCTTCCGTGCTAAATAAAAGATAAAAATAATTTTTCGAAAAAATGGAAGCGAGAAAAAAAATAAAGAAAGCAAAACTTCTATAAAAAAAGCATGGAATATTTTTGCTAAATATATATATATATATATAAATTAATTGCAAACTTATCGTTTTGTTAATTTTTTTTGTGTATACATATTGAAGTGATCTGAATTTAAAATTGACCCCCAGAACTGTTTTTTTTAAAACAAATATCGCAAATAAAAGAATAATTATTTTATTATTATGAACTAAAGAACTAAAATGGATTTTTTGGCTTTTAGTTATAGTTTTTAGGTAACCTGGAAAAATACTGAAAAAAAATCCATTATCTCAAGTTTCTTTTTTAGAACTAGTTTTATATCTTATTTGGCCGAAAAGGCTACAAGTTCCAAAATTAGAATATGTAGTTTCACTTGGTAAATTTTGAAAAAAAATTATGGCTTCATTATGTCTTTGAATGTGGATTCTCAAGCTCAAAACCCCGCAGTTTTTTTTAGAACATCTATTTGATGTTTTGACTGGTGCCCGGCATACAGCAATTAAATTCAGTGTTCAATTGTGACCCATAATCCCTGTTTTTTTTTGTTTTTTTTAATTTCATGACTTAAGGTAACATTAATGAGAGTGCGTGCGTGCATGCGTTCTTGTATGGAAAACGTCAAGCATTTATTTTTTAAGGAAACTTTTATCGAACCTTTCACGCCAAATAAAACATAAAACTTTTTGAAAATCTGACATGATGGATTTTTAAAGTAATATTTCCGATTTCAATAAGTTAAAATTAAAAATAAATAAATCCATTTTTTAAAGGGTGTTACAAATAAGTGTTGTTTTTTCAGACCTGTGTAATTTAAGTATGAATGAACATATCTGTTGAAAGCGCAGTCTTACTTCTTTGGCTTCCATTCAGATACATACCATATTTATCTAGTTCAATTAATTTTTAATTTTTAAAATGTAATTTTAATAAGATCAATACCGTCTCCTCACTATATGCTGTTTTTAGCCTTGTCTTCACTCATAACAAAATATTTAATAATACGTGTGACCTTTAATTGTATAAAAGCATAAAATGTGTAATTTGTTCTGATAAAAGTGTGAAAACGTTATTTAGTACATAAAATCGGAAGGTAAGGGAAAAGAACAGTATAAAAACGTGAAACTTATTTTGCTTAATATTATATTTAGTAATATAACATGAAATAAATATATTATTTACCTGGGGTTACAGGAGGCCTATTATGGAACAAATTAAAATAACATCCTGGTTTTAGCAAATGCATTAAGTTAATTGTCATTGCTAAATACTATATACATTTATATACATATACAATACTTTTATTACAATTTATTTTCCAACTAAATTAGGCAAATCACACAGTTTAGTTAATGTGAACACCATGACTCAAGGACATCCAAGGGCTATTGTATAGCTGACCAAGCGGCAAAAGCAACAACATTGATCTCGCCATTGCTTCCACAAAGATCTTATGCTCTGATGAAAACATAGGTGTTAAATTAATGCCAGGCAACACAACACAACAGAAAACCAGTTAAGAACGATTAAAGATTTCAGTACTTTCATGGAAGTCATCAATGCAAAATAGTAGACGACTAGAACTTGTAGACCAGACCAGGAATATGACAAACTCGACCAACCCAGGGAGTATTCTTGTGTTGGTCGAGTTTCAGGAACATCTAGACAGTGTAACGTACCACTATCTGTTAAACATGTACTGACAGATTGCAAACATTTGATAGACACCTGACTCCCGTATTTAGAAACTTTTCTAAACGACTTGTTCTAACATTTCTAAAATATCTGAATGCTTAAAGAAAGTAAAACAAATTTTATTTATTTACTTTATAATTTATTAATTAATATCACTTTCTGTTTCCGATATTAAACTTCATTATGCACAGGTAAACATAACCGTTGTTGTGGATTGCTTTATATATTCATCCCAACCATAAATAAGTTGATTACTCATTACCTAATTAACTAGACCAACTCTTCATGATAGGTATGGGCATAATAATAATAATAAGAAAAGATTAATTTTGTGTTTAGGGTATATACAAAAAAATAATCTTAACATTTACGGGTTATTTTGATCTGCATTGTCACTGAAGGTGGGTTTAGCATTTAGATGCATAATATTTAAATCAAGCAATAGTAAAATGTTATTGACATTCAATTTTTAAATAAATATTTTAATGTGATTTCCTTGAAAATTTTAGTTCATGAAATCTCGCTATTGACCAGTAAAAACTGTGACATCGAAATGTTATTAACATTACTACGATAAATTGGAATATTGGTGTAAGCACTAGGCAACAAAATAACAATGAAGCAAGAATGGTTTAACATTTTTTAATCACAAAGTTGCTGGTAATATTTCAGTTTGATCCTTATGTTAATACCTATATTGCGTCTTACAGGATTAACTATTTTCGTGATATTCTTTCCAAATTTTTTTTTTCATTAACATTAATTCTCTCCAGTAACATACGATTTTATTTCAGGTTGCGTCAATGTTCTTGAAACAGTGTTAAAAGACTATCATAGGGTGACCAAGAAAAAAAAAATCACTAAGGAAAATTGGATTGCATCCAAGCTGCAAGTAGACCGATATTCTACACAAAAAAAACCCAATAATTATATAACATTTTATCTGGACAAATTCTTTAAAGGAGGATATAAAAAAATCGAATAATTGAGATTACTTGGGTAATGGACAGATTGTCCAAAACGTCTTAAAAAATATTGAAATAACTAAAATAGGAAGTATCAAGGGTTTATTTTCTTGAAAAAAAAATTGATTATTTTTTATATGCTTATTAAATCAAGTTTTATTATTTTTTTAGAATTTAAATTCCGATGAATAAAACCATTAATCAGCTTTGAAAGTAATAATAATAAAATAAGATAAAAAAAAGATTATTTGTATGCAAAATATGTATTAACATTATTATAATTGATAACCATAGAGGAAACAAAATAAATTTGAAATTACAGAGTAGAAATTGGCTGCTAATTGATAAATTATCCAATCTAATGCGTTGGCGGTTAAGTAGTTAGTTTAATTGAGGACATGTATTATACAAAAGGGGACTGTGTGACGTGCCTTGTGAAAATATTTGTGTTGCCGGGATGGTGGATCGCGGTGGTTATGTAAAAAGGTGGGGGTGAAGGTGAAGATGCTCCTGCTGCAACCAGCTTTCACTTCGCCAGTTCAAGGTCACTACGCCAACCACACCCCGCCAATACCCAATGTAATCGGAAAATCGAATTATTCCAAAAGTCGCAAGGGAATAATATTACTAATTATGTCTTACTAGAATTACGGTAAGATTTGCTAGAAGTTGAGTCATGCTGCTATAGGAAGCTATTTGGAATTATAATACAAACAAATAAGAGATACCGAAGACCACTACCACTACGACCCATGAAGGGTCTTGAGTCGAGGCAGAATCAGTCTTTGGCAAGGTATGCTGATTTTCCAATGGGTAGAAACTAAGTATTGATGCGGTTAGCATTCACAGTCAACTGCCAGGTTCATTATTCCATCCTATCAGGGGACACCTGAGGAGTCGAGTCCCTCGAAACCAATGAGTTCCAGGAAGGTCACATCAATCTACGTCTTATAAAACAGAATACACAAATTATTCTTGCGTTAAGAGTCCAGTTCATTAAAAACTTAATTAAAAAATGAAAATTTAAACATTAATAACTTCCTAATTACTAGTCCATCTGATGCTGATAATTATAATTTTTAGTTGTGAAATTTTCATTTTCCCATGAAAAAAGCAAAAAAATATATATATATATATATACATACATGAATATCGAATCATTTCATTAATTATTATGTAATAAATATATTATTAGCAAGACATCCGAAATTCTGATTATAATATGCTAAACTATAAAAATGTTGGACACTCTCCTTAAGCATTGCAATATTGTCTTTTTGAGTACTTTTTACCGATGGAGTTCTATCTCCATAACTATTGATTTTAGAAAATCAAAAAAAATGTAGAAAATAAGTTTTATACAAATGTTAACTATGCAATTTTATATTTTTTGTGCTTCAATTATGTATACTTGTTTTCATTCTTATTTATTAACCCCTTTCTAGTTATTTCTGGCGTACAGTGTGGTTATCTTACAAGTTAACAACCGATTCTAACCTAAGTGGTTATGCCATATTATACCATTCTAGTTAAATTGAAAAGCTCCGCAACAAAAGAACATTAAATATTTTAAAATTTATATGAATGCGATAAGTTGCCGCCAATCTCTGGAGTTGACATAGAAGTGACAACGATTTGAATCTGTCCAATTAAGCATTTAGTCCATTTATGCTTTAAAAAATATTAGTTACACCCCAATAGTTCAAAAGGAGTTTTTTCTTGTATTTGTTTCTCTAAAACATTTAGTTTTAAAATCTCTCAGGTTTGCACGTATGCATATCTACATTGGCCGATAACATTTATATTCATCTTTTGTAATATTGACGGGATAAAATAAATGAATAATTGTTTTTACATTGGCACTCACATTTGAAATCAATTTAGTTACTTAGTAAATATTAGTTTGATAAAAGAACTGCCCGAGTGACAGCTGTACTATTTATACGTTTGACTGAGACAAGACCTTTTGAATGGGTTGAAAGTACTGTGGGACATTTTTCTTATTTGTACATCAAATCAAATAGATGATTAGATTGTCAAGCAAACAAGTTGAGTAATGCCGGGAATGCAGCCCAATAGGTCGGATAATTAAGTTAGTATTTTGATTTAGCAGAGCAAGCAATAAAAAATACATCACGTAGTTTCGCAATGCGATTTAAAGAACTATTTTATTATCTAATGTGATGTATATTAAGCCAAGGATATTAAGTACTTTCAAAAAATAAAAGACCTGAGGGTTCTGATTTTTTTTATGTGATATGAAGGTGGATTGATTTTAGGAATCTAAATTTACGACCTAGGCACACTATCGGATCTTTATTTCATTTTAGAAAAACTAAACTTTTCGTTAATTTTTCAATCTATGTTTTTTTAAAGTTGATTAAATTTGAACTGTACGTTTTATAGTTGAGGGTATTGGGCAGAAATGTATCCGAAACATATCCTCATGTTACAGTATGAGAGAGTGATTGGAAATATAATTTTAAAAAAATTTTTATTTGTATTAGTGATAAAAATACTGTTCCATTTATTTCCCGAGTTTTTAATTTTTTTTTCTCCGTGCCTCGTCATTTGTGACATAAGGGTGGTGGCAGGAGGTTATCTATAGGCAACCAACCTGTTATAACCATGGTGAGAGGGTTAGCTATAAATAAAAGTCTATCTCTCTCCTAATCGGCAGGATTGGAACTGGCGTCGTGGCTGTTACGAGGTTGCTAAGACGACATCTCAACTCCCCTGGCCGATACAAACGGCACTCCTTTCGTGTGCTTATTGGTTATTTTCTGGTTATCAATGATGGAGCATCAAGGAGGTCTCTTAGGCAGTTTCATGAGGCTTCCTTTTCTTCAGTTCCCAACTACAGTAATCTTTTTTTTCTAAAGTATATTCCATTTAGTAATCGATAGTTTACAATTAATACTCAATGACCGTCATTCGAATTTAACAGCCTGATGATTAAAAAAATAGCGTGTAGTAAAAAGACGAAAAAATCGGATGGATGTTCTTATTCGAATTTTCTGCCTATATAATATCAATATCGTTTATGCATAGATTCGTTGACGACGGTATGACGAATACACTCACTATATCCCTACAATGAGTACCTTAATACTGATTTAATATTTACCAAACAAAATCTCTTTAGTCAAATTGGTGTTTTTAGTGCACATCGCTTCCTATCTAATTTGTTGTATTTTCTTCGATTTTATTTTATCTATGAAGGAAATTTTTTTTTTATTTCAAAACCATTCATTATTTAGTGTGGAACGAGGTTAAATGTAAACTCAATGTAAAGTTAGTTTTTATAGACATACTCTTATGATTTGAATGAACTACGAGTAATTCCTGTTTTCTGATAACAGAATATTTTTTAGTTAAAAATTTCAGATATGGTGATCACATTGTATTCTTGACGTTTTAATGGACTACCTTGTACTACAAGACTTCTATTTTTTTTTTTTTTTACGTTTGAATGTAATAAATTTGTAAGATTCTTACATTTTTTTTTAACGTGTTTTACACTTGCTTACTTCTTTACAGTTTATTTTTTGAGATTGATAAATCTAACGCACTACTTACTTTTTTTTTTTTTTTTTTATAGCTTTGGATTTACCAAAATTTAAATGAAATATACGAATTTTTTATGAAAAATTTTAGCTTCAATTTTAATTTCTTAATTATGAAGAAAAACAGGGAAAAGCTTTATTTATTTATTTTTGTTTTGTATGTAATCGAGGAGGCGCAAAACGAAGAGGTTGAGAGCATTAGCTAAAATGCTAGCTGTAATGGAGGTGTTTAATACGTTTATTACTAAACGTACTGAGAGAGGAACATCTTATGCAGAATTATTGTGATCTATATTTCCTCCAAAATTCATATCATAAATTTAATTATTCGGAAAATCCGTGATATTACTAGACAGTGCTTTTAAAATAGTCAAGAAACCGAAGATTCAAAAGTAATGTTTTCAGGAAAAACTTAAGTTTTCAGGAGTACTGAATCAAAAGTACAACTTGTATTTTAGAAAATTTACTCTAATTTAATCTAATTAAACATAACGTATAGTTATCAATTATATTCTTCGTGCGAAATTTAGTTTCAAAGATATTGAACATTTAATGAAATAAAATCATAATTTTATTTAATAAAATAAATTCCTGGGAATTAGCTGATATCAAAAATTTAGATTTATAATGTTAATGAAAACCGAAACTAACTATCAATAAATTAGAACAACGTAACATTTTTGCATTAATTTTTGTATTTGTTTTTGGGGGGAATGATATAAGGTGGCATAATTGTTGGTATTTTAGCTAGAACCCGGATGATAGAACACGCTTTTAATTAGTCCGATATAATAATTCTCAACGCAAGGGTTATATGAGCAAAAATGATTCTGTGTAATTTTGTTAACAAATTTTTATTTTTCGTATTATTTTGAAGAGCAGGGTAGCTCAGTGAATAAAAAGCTGTGCTGCCAACCTCAGGGACTCGGGTTCGAATCTGACTGTAGCAGATAATTATTTATTCTGTTACTGTAGCCGTGAGGGCCCTCCCAGCCCAAAGACTGGTCCAGCCCCATTGGTGTTTTTCGAGTGTACATCGTATCCTATCTAAATTGTAGTCCTTTCTTCGATTATATTTTATCTTATATTCTTCGGAAATATTTTTTTATTTTGTTTTTCCAAATTATTCATTGTCTTAATATATGAAGTGCGCACCCTAATTGGTGAAAGTACTGTAACTAATCATTTTAGGAAAGGTGCAGCTTGCACTGCTAATTAAAAGTAACAGCTTATCCCACCTTTTAGTACATGGTGTCTACGCCCCGTGTTTAGCAAGAGTACCTGCCTGTCCTTCCACAGAAGAGACAACAATATAAAGAGTATTTCCAATGGAGGAAGAGATGAGGCAACATCCTCTTATATGGATTGTCGGAATTCCCGCCGTTCTTGTGCTACTCGAATGCCACCTTCCTTTGATGCCGCGTTCCAACTCTAGTGTCCTTGCCAATTAGCCACGGAGCTTTATGTTAATTTACTGATGTTACCTTATCTATCTCTAGGATGTCAGTAAGTTTAGATTGGGTTGCTAAGTACCTTTATTGCTACAAGTATTGATACTTACTATCATATTTATGTATTTTTCGTCTAAGTAAAAAATAATACAAATCTAAATCTATTTACAAGCCCGTAAGAATATACATTAGAATTGCAAGTTGTTCACTCAATGACCGTCATTCGAATTTAACAGCCTGATGATTAAAAAAATAGCGTGTAGAAAAAAGACGAAAAAATCGGATGGATGTTCTTATTCGAATTTTCTGCCTATATAATATCAATATCGTTTATGCATAGATTCGTTGACGACGGTATG
>NW_027108830.1:354958-355787 GCF_000696795.3 Halyomorpha halys | reverse complement strand
ACACAGATTCTAATAAATTATGTTAAATTACTATGACCATATAAATAGAAACAAATTACTGTATTAAAAATAATTTTCAAAGCTATTCGTGGATGGAAAATTTTTCAACATTGTTTGTTTTAGTCTTTGAGATCAAATTGGCTGGTTACGGATGTTTATAGTCCAATTCAAAAACCGATGCTACTTCTTCGGTATTATTGGTCCGTTAAAATATTATAATATTACTTAATAATTTTTAAAAGTGCATCCAAGACACATAGAAATGTACATAGAAATGTATCGTTCTCGAGCTATCTAAAAGACCGTACTTTTTCTTCCGGCTTCTTATATGCTGAAATGCTGGTAAAATAATCTTTTGCGGTTTTGTGAAAAAATTAATCATAATGAATAATATTTTCTTTTAAGTGATCATATAGACTTTCCTATGAAAAGTATGCTTTATGAAAAAAGTAAATGTGGTTTCCTAGTTTTTTTTACTTTAATGATTAGTCTTTATACATAGTTAAATCAGCCAAACTAATTTAAAATGACACCTTCATGTGGTCCTTGGTTTCTCTCGTTAAAAACATGTTAAATGTTTTAGTGTTTATTAATCATTGTAGACCACAGTCCATCGCGTGTTTCTTCTTGCTTCGATACTTGTTTGATTTCTTATTTTTTAACTCGTTGATATCCATTCCTAATACCTTCAATTAATTATTTGCATCTATTAATAGTGTAATGAATTAATTAAAAAAATGTTCGTACTCATGTATTAGGCCTGCCAAACTATATTTCTATTGTTGTGGATTATGAGCTATTATTGTTATTATATATATATATATATTTT
>NW_027108830.1:348510-353207 GCF_000696795.3 Halyomorpha halys | reverse complement strand
GAAAAACAGGGAAAAGCTTTATTTATTTATTTTTTTTCCGAACCCTCTAAAACTGAAATAAAAACTGTATTAGTAAGTGCATTACTGTGAAAAGGAAAAGTAATTCGTGTTGTGTCCTACCTTTTACTACCTTTGGTGTTTTAAGGTTACCTGGGTCATCTCCTTTAATTTTGAATTTAATATAAGATTTGGTTTAGTGTGTTCCAGAATCCTAAATAGAGTGGATCCATTTTTAAAAATGCATTTATCCCTTTTGCCTCTCCATAACTTATGGATATATAGTCTCAATACAATGCTATGCGTACCCTTGCATTCAATTGATTTTAAAATATACTTGAAAATTTATTCCTAATGGAAATAGTTATAAAACCCATAATTTAATGCAATATGACGATACTTAATACCTATTATCGCGAAGGGTACCAACGTGTAAGCACTTCCAGAGGCACTGTTATAGGATGTAACTGATTATGCTGCGATGAAGAAGATAGTGCCTAAGAACTCGATGACCATGGTATCCGATTCCCTCCTGTTGTCAGCGCGGCCAAGGACCGTCACAGGCGACCTGGGGCCGTCAGCTTTCACTACCGACCTTCCAAGATCTGGAGAGTATCCTGCTTAAGATGGTATCATCGTGTGGGAGTCTTTACATGTACTTTTTGTTATTAGAATAAAAGTCTTCTAGAATTATATGAAGACAATTTCTAAGCTTAGAAAAATAAATAGTAGGAATAACTTTTATTATTAGTAACAATCTTCCAATATAACTACACTTAAAATGAAAAATCTATATTCTTTTCATAGCTTCTCGACTTTCAACTACAGCACTATAATAATGTAGAGGTTTTTTTTCCATAAGTATATGTCGTGTAATAATCTATATTTTATCTCATTCCTCATTTTAATTTTTTTTTCGTTCAGAAAGTGTTAATTCAGAATTAATAGAGTTTTTACTATTAATTCTGAATCAACCCAGATTTATTTAAATTGTCTACTTATGGATATACCGTATCTGTGTTGCAACGAAAAAAAAGACATAACAGAAATTACTCCCATGTTTTGAGGTAACTGGGTTTTCCTTAAAATAAATTATCCCAAAAATTAAAAAAAAGAAACCTATCATATTACATACGTATTTTTATATGTATATTACATTATTGAACAACTTGTAATATTTAAAATATTGAGTTCTTGTTTGCCTCTAGCTACTTCTTTATAGAATTCATAAAAAATAATGAATAAATTATCTTTATTATTTTAGTACACAAACAATATGAGTATACATTTCTATAAATTATATTTTTCCATAAAAATGCTTATAAAAAAATAATAAACTAGAATTAAATTAAAAATATGTCCAAAATAATATATACAAATGAAATCTATTCTATAATTAAATAAATTAGATTATATCTTAAGGAAACATTAATATTTCGCTGCTTTGCTTGAATAGTGCCACATCTAACAAAAAAATTTGATGTAGTTTTGAATTGGGCATATTCCAAGACTGCGGTAACTTTCTTTACTGTGTTCATTCCTAAAGCTATTAGAATTTACAAATTCCAATTTACATCTCCAGTCATTGAAGGAATTACAAATAGTACTGTAATATATGGCATAATTTAAATAAAAAATCTTTTGTATCAAAACTGTATTAATGTATGTGAAAAAAGGGGTTCTTCAGAAATGGCAACGATTAGAACTGAAAGCTTTTACAAATTTTTCACCAACCTTAAGTAGTTTCAGAACATATATATGTATTAAAAATATGTTGATTTTGTCGGTGCTGATCTTTATAAACGCTTTGATGAATTCTCCCAAAGCAATAATATTTTATTGTGTCCGAATTTAGGTTGTACTAGCGAAGCGGCCTTCGCATAGTAAAACTGTCGCTGATAAGCTATCACAAGAAAATTCAGTCAAGGGTGTTCCGACTATGAAAGTACCAACAGTACATTGTGTCAAACGTGTATATTATTATCTAAGTAATAAAAAATATTATGTCTTTTTATGTTATTAAGTTTGAGGATTATGGTTTTTCATTTTTTTATTTTGTTTTGTGAAGTAGACTTCTATATCACAAAATATTAGAAATTTTCAAGTTTTTTGGTATATCATTGTAGTTAAATAGTTGATTTAGTTCAAAAACATTTTTATTTTTTTTTTTTCTAATTTGGTTAGGGTTTATATTTACCTTCCCTATTTATCCCAGACTTTCCTTACAAACGATAAAATTCGAATATAATTGATAGTAACATGCATTTACCTCCCTATTAATTTTAATATCATCATTCATTTTGCTGTAAAATGTATTCTTTGTTTTAAAATAAAATGCAGAATGTAATAAACTCCTTACAAATACTTTTCATTTAGTATACAATATAAAATAGATCCTTAGAAAACCCTTTTATCAGTTTTGATAACGATCTGAGGTCCAACCGTTGGTCTGCAGTGAACTCGTTGGTCGTTGACGATCGTTAGGTCTGTTTGTAGCCAGTTACTATAGTGATTTTAACAGCAACTAGCTCCTCTCTCGTTTAATCCTATTTCGTTTAAGCAGGTGCTTGCATTGAACTAAGCCTTTTTTTATAATGTTAATATAAAAAGTATGTCTTTAATGTTTGTTGAAACATATTTTCTAAAGTATTAGAAGAAACAAACCTAAGTTTTAAGGAAATGCCTTACTTAATTTATTCAATTCAATCGGCCTGTGTCTAAAAAGATAGATATTTTATACTTTTAGGTTGCCTGTGTTGATTCAAAATTGAAGAATAATTTCAATATTATATGATAAAATATATTATGAGGTTCCAAAACAATAAATTTAATCTTTAAATATCATATCGTTGGCAAATTCCTGACTACCTAAATTTTCTAAGAAAGCAAAAAACACTTAAACAAGTATAATTTTCTTAGCATTTAGGTATTTTTTTAAAAATTATGATGAACAAGGCAGTGTAGTAAATGAATTAAGAATCGATTGCTGTCCATAAAATCAGTTATAATAATAACTCAATTGGTTTTTGAGCTACGAACGTGCTCGAAAAAATTGAAAATTCCTCTTGAAAAAATTTACGGAAATGTGAAGAGGCAGTTATTAAGGTAGGACTCATAATGAGTGAAAGTAAAACCACTTGAAACCACGTATAAACACTTGAAATGGAATGATCCTTATATCAAAGTTGAAAAAGAAAATATGCGATAAAAAGGGTGTAAATGAAGCGAAGGAATGTCTATAAGAAAAAGTTAAAGGAAAATACACATATGTAAATATAAAATTAAAATTACGAAGGAGAAAAATTTCATTATATACAACAACCATGATAAAATTTTAATACCCCAAGTTAGTAGTTTAGTACTACTTTTAATATTTTTGGAAGTATGAGACCATTATTATATGGATAAGACCATTGATGTTGGTAACGAAATCATAGAAGGAACACCATTGTGATTTTAAAATTGGAATATAGAACATAGAATATAGAAACTACCTGCTTATCTTCTGACGAATAACAGAGTTGAATGTTTCTTTTAACATTTGCAATACTGTGATTTTCAGTGATTCCTAAAATTTTGTAACTAATACTATATACACATCATGAGCCATTCAAAAATATTGTGGCCAGCTATAAATATAAAAATAAGTGATATACTGAAGACCTTGAAATTTCCCATTCAACCTTTGCATTTACCTCCAATAAAATATTAGGGACATTTGAATCGGAAATTTGGGTCAAAGGAAGATGCTACAAGCAGATGTCTAAAGAATAAAATCTTAGTCTATATATTTATAATCTGGCTTGATAAGGAACTGGGTGACATTTCCAAGGCTTTAGATTATTTATTTGTGAAATATCGAATACCTTGCTTAATTTTTTTTTGATCTTGCATTTTTAAATACAATCTTAGTAAATTGTTAAATAGAAAAAAAAAAAATGCAAATTTATCTTGAAAATCATAAATAGAATGTTAAAAACTGAAAGTTTTTTTTTTTTTATTATTTAGGCCAGGAAAAAGATAAACTTTAGGAGCATAAGCGGAAAAATATATTACAGATGGCTGTCATAGCTATCGCAGCTACTAGAATCATAGAAACAATAATATTGCTGGCGTGGCAACCTTCTCCGCATGGTTTTACGTTTCCATGCTACTAACGCCTTCTAGCCCTCTCTTGCTCTCTCAACCTCTTGAGGACTACTGTGGTGAATCTCTTCACTGCGTTCCAAAGCTGGTCTGATAGTACCATATAGCTCATCACGTTCTATAATATAGCTCAGCAAAGTTATATATATATATGTGTGTATGTGTGTGTATACACTATATGCACTATCTGTGTTAGGAAACCAATTAAAATTTTGACATATAGAATGACAATATGGTAACAAAGTCTATTCAACAGGTAAATGACCTCTGAGGCACTGAGTTCCACTACAAAGTTCAAATATCAGGTTCAACTGTAATGAGTGTAACAAAATATAGGGAAAATAAACTATTTTTTTTTTTTTAAACATGATCAATAACTTCCTATGCATAAATTGAACTTCATAAAAGAATCATTAAGGTTGTGAAATATGATTAAACAAATTATTTACTTATTTGATGACTCACTTTATTCCGTAAGAGATTTTGACGTTAGAATTTCATAAAATAAGACAATACTCCGACCTATCTGGACCTACGGACTTGAACTTTGGGGA
>NW_027108830.1:344833-347870 GCF_000696795.3 Halyomorpha halys | reverse complement strand
TTATTTTAGTATGTATGAGATCATTTATCAATATTACCTATTGCCCACAACTGTGTGGCAGATTGTAATATCTATCAATAAATAAATCTAATTAAAACATAAAAAAAAGAATTTCATAATGTTTTTCGACATGATTCAAAGCTATAAATAAACCTCTGGACGCATTCATACTACTTTTTTCTGTTCCAAATCCTGTGCCAGTTTTTAATCGTATTGGAAATAACCATCGGTATATATAAACAAAATAAAAGTATTGATAAAAATTTTTTTTTTTTTTTTTTTTTTTAACCAAAGAAAATATTTATCGATTCAGTAAAATAATGAACAGTACTAATGTTCAATTCAACCGACAGATTTCGTTTCTAGCTCAGGGCGACCTGTTAACCAACAGCCAAAGGATATTGGATGCTGTTGGAAAGTAGAATGACACATTGTACCATTGTCAAAGAAATAATGATCAGATACCATTGACGGTGTTGACAAATCTCTGGTAGCGATAAAGACTAAATGGGGAGATGTCGGAGATTCGTTGAATTGCGTCATTTATCTTCATCGGAGTTGTATTAATTATAATTTTATTATATTGGTGCAATTGTCCTATGTCTAATAATGAAACTGCTCATAGATAGCGCTGTGCCAATTTTGAAAATAATTATTGTTATTCCTGCAGTTCGTGTAGTGTGGTTGTTATCCGAAGATAATTTTAGTTTAAATTGGTCAAAGTTTTAGCCTATTAAGTTTGGCTTTTATTCTGCGATGATACCATATTATATCTGTTTAAAAACTTAATTTAAATATGTTGATAACTGTACTTCCTATTGAGGTTGGAAATCAAATTGAATTCAATATGCAGTAACATCCTTTCGGTTTATAACTTCTAAAAATAATGTTAGAGATTATTTCATTAATTATATGCACCTCACTGAAAATCTGCATTAAAATGGTTTAAGAACAATCTCATTTGATATAATCCTTTGATTGCTGACAAATGAATAATAAAATTCCTATTTACATACACAGTTTTTTACGAGGCATGCCTTCTCTATACCTTTTTGTCTGCCTCATTTGCTTGGGTTGATAAGCATTAAGTGGATTATGCTGCAAGATAGGACCTCGGATTATAAAGGATCTTGATTTCTTACGGTATTTTGACTAAAGATATAACCGGAAAAAAATGTTCATAACATAATATAAACAAAATGTCAAATTCTTAATCTCATATAAATATACCTAAAGGTCATTTAGGTATAAGTTACAACATCTTAAATAAAAATAAAAAGGATTATATTGAAAATATAAATTATCATTATTATCTATTGTTTTTGATGCTTTACTATATATGGAAAGAACTTTTGCTGAAAGATCTGAATGGTCTGAAGATGTGTTTTTTGCGGTAGCCCCATGTCTGAGTGGCCTAAGTCAATAGAAATCGTTCTAAGTAATTCGATCGTTCAATCTTTTTTTCAAAGTAGTCACTTGTGATTTCTAGGTCAGTTGTTCCTCCATTGTATCAATTTACGGTATCAAAGGAACGTGCTAACTATTAGGTGTAATGAATGATTATCGCTTGTTTGTTCCCGATACGGAAAAGTACCTGGTACCCCTCCACAACTTGCTCAAGAAAGGACGTACGCTAGTTATAACGACGAATATTGAGCATAATGTTCGGTACTGTACAGAACGGTTACCTAGGTTGCCAGTGCTGGCTTTTCCGGACTTTCAGAGACAATTCATACTGACGACGGACGCTTTAGATGCAATATTAATATTGCAGGAAGGGGACAAAATTAATAGCCCCATAGCGTATGCCAGTAGACTTTACTGCGCCTTGGAAAGGGAACTGCTACTGGGATAGTGTGGATGGTGGAATATTTTCGACCCTAGGTGTTCCGTACAGACCAATGACCGTTGCAATGGTAGGGAGGTAAATAAAAGAATCATCAACCAGACTTACTCGATGGATGGAATAGCAAAGTTAGTATAATATGGACATTGCCTACAAGCCAAGCAAAGAAAATGTGCTGGGTTGACTGTCACTTGCAATACTGATCAAGGCTTTTGAGATGATAAGGTAAACAATCCCTGTGGGAGTGAACTCCGAAATAAGAGATTGAGAACAGGGAACAAACTTTTACACACGACAGCTCGCTTGTCGAAAGACCGGCGAAGATGGAAGAATTGGAGAAAATCATAAATGGCAAGAGGTTTTCCAAAACTGTTTGGAAAACGAAAACAAGAGCCTTTGTATCCTCAGCGACCACTTGCGGGCATACCAATGAAAAGAGGACTTTTACCCGATGGTGCAATTGAACGGACGATTGTGGCGTATACTAATGCACAAGATCACCTCTCGAAATCCTTTTTGCTCTCAGAGACGTCTTCGGGATTAGTGATGTACAGCGATCGGATGGTTGAAATCATCAGTAATAGTTTGGCGCGGAGAAAGTTGTTGGTTAATGGCAGGAACGAAATTGAGAGGGAAAAACGTAAAAAAATTGAGTGGTACAACCTTGGGATCTGATGACAAAAGTTAGAAAAGGGACAAGGCAGTAGTATATCACACATTGGGTTTTATCAGAGGGAATCAGAGGTATAAGGGTCTATTCAGAGCAATTGTGGTTATAGAGCATAAATTTGCCTCTGTCGTGAGTTCGAAGGAACTAAAAAAGAAACAGACGACTTATATCGGACAATAGCTTCCTATGACGCACTGGTATCATGAGGGACAGGATTGTCCTTACTTCGCCATCAGAAGATATTAATGTACAAATTTTTCCCATTAATATCTCTTTAAGTGTAATACGAATCATTCTAGTAATACAGTAGACATTTTTAGTTGTGCTGAGTTATGTTCATTTCACTATTGAGGTAGTGTTTTATGGTCAAAACAGGCTATTATTATCTTTTCATTATGTTATATTTCTTATGTTCTAGTTCTTCTCTTGTTTTCGAGAGAAAATAGGATTTTTTTTATTATTATTATGTTTTCAAATATCTCTGTCCTTTGTATATAATGGAGTTTACGAGGATTGTTCGT
>NW_027108830.1:341185-343516 GCF_000696795.3 Halyomorpha halys | reverse complement strand
CCTGAGTTGTTGGATTAGTGTGGAGTGGGATACAGAATCAAATGCCTGTGTGCAGTCTAATGAGATCATGGCTGTGGCAAGGTTCCTGTTTAGGTTGTTTGCTGCATCGCTTTGCAGCTTGGCCACATTGTGGTAGCAGCTCACACCACGCGAGAACCCGGTTTGTTCCGGGGGGATGACGTCGTGTGTGTCGCAGTGTTTGCGGATGTGTATGAGGACTAGCTAGATGTGTGGTAGGAAGGGGAGTTACAATCTAATTAAGTGCGATGTCAGTTGACAGCGGGCCATGTCGGCCATGAGAGAGAGAGCAACTTAACCTGACTGATATTAGCCGATAGACTGTATATACGGGTAGAGTATATACGGATGGAGTCTGCCAATAAATCCAGTACTGAAGTTGCTGAATATATGTTATTTTCTAACCATAAGACAAGAAATGAATTTTACTATTGTTCGCATTTTTAATGGTTTTGCACCCCTACAGCCACTTAAAATTGATTTTTTTTTTCCCGAAACCTCTAAAACAGAAATAAAAAATTAATTAGTAAGTGCATTACTGTAAAAAAGAAAAGTAATTCGTGTTGTGTCTTACCTTTTACTACCTTTGGTATTTTAAGGTTACCTGTTATGTTTAATATCATATATGATTGAGTTACAGGGTTAGTTACAAATTGAGTTAGAGGGTTAGTAATTTGTATGTGAAATGAGTTGGTATTAGAGAAGTATATTTTTGCGATTATAAACTGTTTTTTCTCTCCCAAATCCTCAATTTGTTTCGAGGTTTTTAAGTTATAGCAAATAAAAATGACTTTTGTCCCCATAAAAAAGGAGAAAAATAAGACTTAAGTAATGCAGCTTTGCTGATCAGGGTCTTTTTATAATTCGCATCACATTCTTTATCCCTTTTTATTTAAACCCTCCATTACCATTGTAGGAAGATGGTCCGAGTAGAATTTGAGAAAGGAATAAAAATAGTAGACAAACTATTTATTAGTATCTGACTTCACACTCTTCTTTGCAGGCCTGAGTCTAGTCCAGTCCTCCATTACGATATTTATTATTACCACATCAATAAATCAGATTTAGTGCTGAAGATTTTATTCAATTGACGATCTGGTCCTGATGTGGATTCCTTAAAATTCTGGATACCGGTTATCATTACATAACAACTGTTCAAACATTTCAGTTGTTCTCTTCCAGAAAGGTTTTATAAAGTTCAATCATGAAGATTGATTACAATGCATCAATCTATTTTTGGTTTAAAATTTATAATTTCCATAAGTATACTATGAAATCATTTTAAACAGTATATCAATAGTAAATAAAAAATTCTTTTCAGAATTTAATCTACTACTAAAAAGAATGCTATTGTATAACCTACCCATTGGTGTAAAGCACATTGTTTGATTATTTAAATTATAGTTTCACTTGTAATGGTACAAGTTACTAATTATTTAAAACAAATATAAAACGTAAAATTAATAATAGATATTAAACTTCCAGCTACGATTGCCTAAAACTTAAAAAGATCTGAAATACCAAAACAAAGAACTAAAATTGAAGACCCAAATTAAGTAATATTTAGTATTATTTAACAGTTCTCAATATTCTATATTATTGATACAAAACAGTAAAAACTAAAATTTATATTCAACTGCTTATAGATTTCTTTTCCATCATTTTTTTTTTTAATTCTTTCTTCTTTTTTCTTGTTGTACATTTTTTGCTGATTTGCTGTTTTCTGGTTTTCAGTTTTCTGCTGCTCGGTTGTTTGAATATAACTTATCCATGTCATCTCACCTTCCTTTCCCTTCAAAATGTGTTTAGATATCATGGAGAGATGAACTGTCTCTGTTCGATGTCTCTTTTTTGGAATGTTGGTGTAATGAGTCCACACTTTGTCTCCATACAAATGATATTTGTAATTTCCTGTCCTGATGATGCATGGATTCACAACACGAGATGTGTTTAACGGAATCAAGGCCTCCAATCCTCTAATTGTATTCCAATAATTCTTTATATTACATTTTATTTTATTAGTCTTTCATGATTCAACTAGAACAAACTAAATCACACATGAATTAGTTAAAATTAATTTATGTTGGCCTATAATCTGTAAGCAATGTTCTAGAAGCTTATATTTTCTTCATACTAATTCTAATTACAAAAGTAATAGGAATGGGTCGGTAAAAAAGGTAATGAATCCACTTCGACCACTACGTTATTGAATCCATATGTATGAAATAATTAAAATATCTATAATTGTTTGTTTACCAATCAAAGAATGCATTAGATATATCTATAGAGCCAGGGCATCTAACATTAGCGATA
>NW_027108830.1:326909-341134 GCF_000696795.3 Halyomorpha halys | reverse complement strand
AAAAAAAAAAGTTCAATATATAAAATAAATAGAGATATAACATCCTTGGAAGACAGTATAGTCTGCTTTGTAAATAGCAATAGTTTACCTCTTGTGTTTAAATATATGTTGAACTGTCTTAAGTTAAGGTAAAGTGATTTACTTACAAAGGTAGTGGTTCTTAACCGCTGGTTCTTGGACCGATAGTGAGCCCCAAACGCTTAGGATGTGGTAACCATATTTAGTGAGGACTAATGGGTAGTACTGTCTGATTGTTTTCCTTCTCTGATGTTTGAGTGTCTTAACCGGTATATGCACTTTTTATTAATTATGCCCGAATACGAGGAACATTCGTGTTCGCACAACCCAATATTTGTTAACCCAGATGGTCCCCTGTCAAGTGAAATTATTCTAGATGGGTTGTAGTGATGGAGAAGATTCCAGATGCCGACGTCAGGTATATACCCATTCAAGGTGAGTTAAAATTCACTTTTGAGAAAACTTATTTCTATGAGAAGTCCCACCTTTGTTCTAAGTCGGATGTGGAGTGCTCCGCAGACTTCTGGTTGGTGACTACTGAACTTAAGTAATATATGATTACTAAGGTATTATCAACGTTTCATTTTAAATAACTGTAAAATCATATATATTTTTAATGCTCATGAGACAGTTGAGCTTTAAATATTTACACATAAACACTCGCACAGTACTTTGATTATACTGGTATGTTGATCAAAATTCTATTGGTTTTGAATTCATGTATGAAATGACATCTTGAATTATGAATATACCGCATCAAAAGTGTTGAAAATTACTATCGTCCCAATAATAACTAAAAACCTTTTAGTTGAACTGTTTTTAGTTGAATTTTTGTATACTTTAATATTAGTAAATTGGCAGTAATTTTGTCTTTTAATTTCATGTCATTCATTCATTTTGTATCTTATTTTCTCAGTTTTGGTACTACTGTTTGGCCATCATACTTCTTGGTCACTGTAACATTGTAGTAATATAATTATACAACGATTTGGGGAATCGTTAACTCAGATACAACACAAATAAAGGACTAAAGACTAATAAATAAAGAAAAGTAGGACGAGCATAGAGACAAGATTGTGGATGTGGGACGGTAGAAGGCTTCATTGGAGGCATGACATCGGCGACCTCGGCTTACCGATTTATTTCTTCACGGCGATTCATCACAAGGATTGATACGGGGGATATTCAGCCAACCTCTTGTTAATAGTTTTTTTTTTTATTCAGCATTTTTAATCGGCTCCTGATTTATCGGTCACTATCAATGGCCAACAGTTTCTTTCTCAATGTGAGCAAATTGAATAATAGCTTGATAAATTAGAATGTGGTGTTAATTTATTCTTAATAAATCCGGAAAACGATAATAACTAATTATCAAATTTGCTTTTTATTTAAAGTTACCAATATGTTGATGAGATGTTCACCTTTACTAGTTATATTTACAATTATATATAGAATTTCTTATCAACATAATTGGAGTAATATAATTTTAATATTAAGTAGTACTACTCCATACCACCAAGTTCCTAACAGAAAGGAGAGGGAAGGAGGACTAAGGACGTGGGAACGCGAATTTCAATGAACCTTTTGTTGATAATACTAGGTCAAAAATATTAGACACGTGTTCGAGAGTTCTTACAAATGCTCTCAAGAAGCAGAAAAGAAAAATACATATGCTCTATGTATACTGACGTCGATCGGGATACCAGGATAATTGGTGAAGGTAATTATCCAAAAATAAGTCAATTAATTAATTAAGATTGAGTCCTGCTAAACTATTATTACTATTATTGAATTCCTTTCCAAAGCCTTTTTGTGTTACCTATTCAGAATCTTATTTCTCAGTAACTATCTTAGCCACTCCCAAGAACGATATTTTACAAGTGTTGGACTCAACATGAGTGAATAATTTACACTACACCCAGCTGGAGGAACAAGGGCAGAATGAGAGGGAGAGAACAGAACATAATCGAAGAACCAAGTCTTCAAGATAAATCAGAAACAAGTCTAGTTTCATAAGTTTATAAAGAATAACAAAATAATTGATTGGAATAATTATAAAAAATAATAAATAAAATTGGAGTAGATAAACCATTAAACAAGTTAATCTTCGATAATCAACGGATTCGTCATAAAAAATGTCTAGAATATATCACAGAATTGTTATTGTTAATTAAGTCAATAAGTAAAATCTTGTCTGTTTTATTTGTACATTGTGGTATACAGTGTTAGTGGTATAAAACGTTCTATAGCCACTGTACGAAAATGTATAAAACATTTAATTTAAATTACTTGGTACCATTACGTTTAAATAAAATTTTTTTTTTTTTTTTTAATCTGATTGTTTTCCTTCTCTGATGTTTGAGTGTCTTAACCGGTATATGCACTTTTTATTAATTGTAAATCATTTAGTTTAATTAGATTCAATATTAAATATATTTTTTTAAGTTTATTAGAGTAAATTAATATTTTTTTAATTTTGATAATAAAGTTCTTTAAAGTTATTAATTTTCTTTTTAATAGTTAACTGATTTAATGTACGTTCTGTACGTTCGGGATTGTGATGTTTGTTCAGACAATAATGCTTTAAAATAGTTTTAAAATAGTAAAAATATGGTTTGTCATTTGCTGAATAAATTTTGAATGATAATGTCAAATATAACATAAGAAAATTTACAACTTTAACCAAAGAAGTACCATGACTGGTACATTGGGAATATTCTAAGGAATAGGAAAAGGGCATTTAAGATTTATTTTGAAAATTATAAATTTTGTTTATGATTGCATGGGATTTATACGGTAATATGCTTTTTTTATCTTATTTTATTACTTTTATAATTTTATTTTTATTATGTCTGGGTACTACCAATTGATACTCTCTTGACTTGTTATTATCATGTCATTTTTTTTAAGGTACTATATTAAGTAATCGTATTTGTATGTAAAATTTAAGGTTTTTGAGAGGTGATTTTTTGCTATGTTTATTTGATGTTAATAACTCTTACCAAAGTGTTTTTAATATTTACCATTCTTCCATCACGTCTTGTAGTTTTTCATAGTAGTGAGCTGTAACTGCAAGTCCTTAGCGTCGATCCTGATCTGGTTCAACAGTAGCTGGCCACGCGTTGCCCGCATCGAGGTGCGGAAAAAGAATAAAAAGTAGTTGTGACCCCGCCCAGTTCGGACATCCCTGACCCGCGTTCTCATGAGAACAAAGGGTGACATCACACTTCCCACAGACCAAGGCCGCCAAATAGAATCATCATGTCGGCGATTTAATTGCGGAGCTTGGTGGGCGTCTAGATAACGACGTAAAGGACGTCTATCGCTACACGTTTATTATTACCACAGACTTATAGATCAGTTCTATAAAATAAGGACCTCATTTCCGTAATTCAGCCATTGGCATAGTGTATTGTGAGGGAAGGATAGAGGAGCAAAGTATGGGCCCTCTAGAGGCAATTTACTAGAATGATCAAAATACCTACAAATTCAATTAAAAAAAAAAATGATTTGGCTTAAAAACTCCTAGCTAAATGTTAAACTCCTCAACTATTCAAGATGTGTTCAAACATAATACCTCGAACTACCGTGCCAATTTAAGATAATATATTTATTTTGAAAGCCAATGCCGAAAATGATGATCTTCGTAGATAAAGTGTTAACCATAATACAATCTTCTATAATTTTGGAATATTTATTATAATTTCAGATTAAAGATTAGTTTGCTTAAATAGACTATATGGACTATTATGCACTAGGGCTTTTTATCCTTTTCTTTATTTAACTATTTAAATTCTTATTTACTTTTAAGAATTTGTTTGATTCATCCTACATATCATTAAATCATTTTAAAAATGTTTTTATCTTACGTCATAAATATAACTTCCAGACGGTGTTAAATAAGTTAAGTTGCTGGAACTTTCTCTGCCCCCCCCCCACTAAATGAATGTACCATCTACTTTAAAGAAAAATATTATATTAAAAAGTAATGAAAACTTTGTATTGTGAAAATGTATTTATTGTTTTAAGAAAATTAATAATCACTAAGATATTAACTAACTAGATAGTACCATATTTGAAATAACAGAAAAACTAATACTTCGAGCTACACAAATATTACTCAAAACGAAAATATAATTTGTTTGCTTAGATAGTAAAAATTTTTTGTCGTTGTAGATGTATTTGTTGTAAAGAGTAGGTATAAAGATACAATTATAAGGTTTGTCTAAGCCTACCCGCTTTTAGCAGCAAACCCTTTGATTGATGTAAAAAGAATATACCAGTAATTAAACAAATGTACCATATTTTTATAAGATAGCTGATATTGATTTATTTTTTTCTTTTATACATATCTTCTTTAACAATATGTTTATGATTTTCATAGATGTAAAATCTATGGCGAAGCTAAATAAATTTTAGTAAATTTACCCAATTAAGTTTAGTGCGATGGTTTATTTAATAGTGTGTGGTTCTGATAAAATCCATTTCATGTAGAACCCCATCATTCGATCAGACTTGAGAAATGAAACTAAAAAAAAAATACTTTATGAACTAATCCACAGTCATATCATTTATTTATTTTTTATTTCAATAAACTAATAACTGATTTAAAATTGACGAAACTTGATAAATTGAATGAGTTCCACTTACCTCCTCAGAGGTTGTTGGATTGCAATCGTAAATTCCACGTCATTGGTTTCGTAACTCTCTCATTCGTATTGTTTAACACGTCCATTCTATTTTAAAATTAGTGTTGTTAATACATCATCATATTGAATTGTATTGAATCTTAATCATTTCTTTTTAACACATCTATTGAATCACGATTTAATTGTCATGTTGTTTTTATTTTTTATCTTCAAAAATATTCTATTAGTAAAAATTTGTATATACAATCTAACTATTATGGTATACTTTGTATTTGTTTAGTTTTCTTGCGTTACATAATCATTACATGAAACAATGATGAAATATATCATGCAGGAATTTCGTTTTTGATCATACACAAGTCACTTGTCACGCCGACGTGTCTTCGTAATTCAATGTAAATTTGAAAAAAAAAATTAATATCCGGCGAACAATATGCGTTTGTTGTACGTAACAATTTGACATTTTTTTTTTTAACTCAGCTATTATTATTCAAGACAAAGAATCGGTCAAGATCGCACACTCTTAGAATTATTCTAACGTTCATGCACATTCCTGTTTACAGAAAAAAAAAAAAACGTTAAATAAGGAAACCCTACAAGATTCGTTTATCGAAAGGTTTTTTCGCCATAAAAAGGCTACTGAAGGTTGTGACGAAGGTTCAGTTTGACAAGAGCAGTACCAAAACATAGTTCTACTAAAAATCATAGCATGTATGGAACCTTTCCCCAATTGGTAATAAATGATCGACATTATATATCATTATTACCAACATTAATATAATTAATACCATCCTTCCTAGTTTAAAATAAATTTTTAGGAATTTACTAACTACCTCTGTCAAATACAATAGTTTAATTACTCTATTAATATCATCCAAGATAGGTGGTCATCCATAAATAGAAAGCAATTATGCGGCTTAATTTTACATAGTCTTGTAATCAGGTGAAATCATTTTAATAGTGAATGCTGCTTCCGTTGGAATACAATTTCTGCTTTTGAACTATTCAATAGCAATTAGTCAGCTGTTACCATGGTAATCAATACTGACAGTGTTTTAGTGAGATTACATTAGTCAAGGTACGAGGAGAAGATGGTTTGGGGTGCGGTCAAAGAGAAACACAAATAAGTTGGTGTAACCTACTTTATTTTGCCAACGTTTCGGCTAGAGTTTCTAGCCTTCTTCAGGGCTAAGAACAGAACAAGATAACAACCACAGTAAGTATAGAAAATAAAAAAGAAAGTATAAACAGAATAACATAAAATGAATACTTTTACAAAATAGAATTAATAAAATGAAGTGATGAGAGAAGCGGGGAAAAAATGTATACATAGGTAATTGAAAAAGTGGGTAAAATAACATAATTAAGGAAATGAAATAAAAATGAAATTATATAATCAAAGAAGTATGAACATATTATTTATTAATAATCTAAAAATTAAAATATGGAAAGAAAAAGAAAATTGAGAGGAAGAAAATATATGTAACAATAATAATTGATAAAGAGGCAAAATATAAGTAAAGTATACCATAAGAAATGAATATAAATTTTTTTTTTTTAAAACAACAATAATAATATAGTGAACATAACTTATAACGTGGGTAAGGAAAATGGAGAAAAGTGGAGAAAAGAAAGGGTGGTAAAATAAAGAAAGGGGAAAGAAAAATATTATTTATTTGAATAATATTATATATTTGATAAATTGATTCTTATTAGTGAAAGTAAAATGTAATGTTAACAATTCAATTTATAAATTTTCAACTAGCACTATCAATCATGCTTTTAAATACGACATTTTTATAAAAAAATAATTTAAAAACAATAATAAAAGCAAACAATTATAATTATAATAAAATAGAAAATAACCATGTATAAATTTAATTATTGATGCAATAGCATCGAATTAAGAAATATAGGTTAGTGACCAGGAGCAAATCCAAGAAGTTAGAAGGTAATAACAAAACGCTCCTTGATTAACAAATAATCTTAAATCTTGCTTTCCAAATATTAAAAATAAAATCGAATCAGTAAAAGTTCGTTACACATGCCATCCGTTAATGAAGATCGTAAAATAGGTTGGAGGGGCAAAAATTATCGAATTGGGGACAGAGTTTAAAGAGTTTTGACCAATATTTTGGCTCAGTTTTTTTTTTTGTCAATTCTTTTGTATTATAGTGACCATTTTGAATCTGAATGAATGAATCCAATTCGTTATTCTTAGGGGACCAAGTGTCCCAAAATAAAGTCTATTTTATATCCATTTTTTCTTATCCGTAATAATGACTTCTACCAATAAATTTCGTACTAAAAACCTTTCGAATAAGAAATGTTGCAAAATCAGGGAAGATGGCACTACAGACATTTATTTAATAATATCAAAACTGGATAAATTACATGAGATCTGGATTCTTTTTTTTTTTTAAACATCATTTTTGCTCTACTTAAGGTACTGGTACTGGTATTGGAGAGAAAGAAGGTAGGAGAGGAAGCCTCTAGTTCCTTTTTACAACCATGGGCCCGCACTAAGAGTGAGAGTGTCAAGATTCATTTAGTAGAGCTACTACGAAATGAAAATTAACTGACCTAGGAGGTGACCGAACCCACACCGAGAGCACAAGAGAGCGTTAAGCCATAAACACCTCGTTTATCCTAAGTAGTTAGGTTCTAACTATCTAAGTATAGATTTGTGAACATTTTGGGTCAGTTTTTTTCTCAATTCTTTAATGTTCAAAAGACCATTTTTAATCTTGCCATATTAGATTTCCTGAGATGCCGGGTTAGGTGTTATTCCACCAATTTTTTCTTCGATATACAAGACTATATTTCCCAATCTGGGTGCTGCGGCACCCTGGTGTGCCTCAAGCGATGTCACCTTCTTAAAATATTACAAAAAAATAAAATAAAAAAAAAGATAAAATTAAAGTAATGACATTTATATATAATTTTTTTCTTCTCAACAAGGATACTCTGAAATTTTTTCAGCCCAAAACCGTTCCTTGTTAAAGATTGAGCACCGCTGCTATATAGGTTAAGGTAAGGTATTTCACAAAACCTGATGGAAATTTAATTTTTTTTTAAAGTATATAATCTAAAATTTTCAAATTTATTCCTTTAATAGATATTGTTGTATGTCTCAAGGGAAAAAATAAATTGTTTCCCGTGCTTAACCTTACATAGGAAGTTCTATTTTCATTAATTCAACAACTATGCACTTCCATGAATTGTTTCAATAATGCTAATAGTCATTAATGAAACTAAACATGAACACAGGCGTGAATAAACATGTATAAAATGTATTTATTTTTTTCTAACCATCTTTTATTTTTATTTAATAAAAAAGGATATTGACTTACGATTTTTAAAATAATATATTATTTCCGCCTGGAAAGGCTCATTTTTGATAAAATGATGGTATTTGTGATAAAAAATGCCTGCCTTTTGTAATATTTTTTGTTTCTAATATAATACATATTTTAAAATGAAAACTTTTTTTTTTAAATGACAATACTGATAACTTACAATTTTAATTGACTTTTACTATACAAAGAAATATTGTTATTGTTATTAAATCTGAATTTTTTTTTTGTACGTTTTTATCAGAATAAGTGAATAATATAATAACTTTGCAAAAAATCTGGTGCTGTACCCACATAACACAACTTTCATTTACCATCGTACTTTGAGTTGAAATTAATTCTTGATCGTTTCAGAACAGATAACTTCCATTATTCATTGTGACAATATTTCTCTATAATAATTTTCCAAATGATCCTTTTAGTTGACAACTCCAATTTTGAAATAAATAGATTTATTAATGAGTTTTTTTTCTATTCTTCATTATTGCTATTCTTTTACGAGTTTCTAAGTTAAATATTATTTGTTCAAATTTTTGGCTTTCTAACGATATATAATTCGTCTATTTTACTATTCTGATTTCCTGAATTGTGTTTTAACCACAATAAAAAATTGTTTTTCCTTGCTTATCTTAAGTTAATTATCTAATCCTTTTACAATTTATAACTATCCGTTTTTCACTACTAATCAAAATTATAAATGGTTAATTATTTCAAATAAACAAAATTAAAGGTACTTAAGATGAAGATTATTTGCATATTGGTCATTTAAGACCTGTCAGACTATTTCAATGAGGATGTTAATGACGATATAATTATGCATTGTTTAATCAAAATCGTTAAATCTGTTCGTAATTCTTAAAAAGTGTTGAATTGATTATATAGTGTCACTTCCGGTTGGTCGATTTTGACGAAGCTGTTGCTATAAATACGGGTATTCAAAGACTTAGAGCACGCAATTCTGGGAGTATCCATGGTTTTCATCAGAATTTACGACCTTGCCGTTATAGTATTTGAACGAACTCCTCAAAGGAACTCAAAATACGCATTTCCTTTTTAAACTCGAATTACAAATTTTGTACGACTGCAATTCTTACACTTACTATATATTCTATATATATATGATAAAAGAAAGAAAAATAACTAATAACTAATAACGGAATGTAAATAAAATGTTTTCTAAATTTTTCTTATATTTTTTACTATTATTATAAAAAGGTACAAAGCTCTCAAGTGCGTTTGTTTTTATGCGATTTTTAAAAATAATTATTAACCTTGATGATTTTATGTTACACTTTTCTATATTAATGAAATCGCTCGAGCCGAAGCCATAGGAAATAAGTCCATTTATAGATCAAATTTGGTAGATTTTTGTCATTTTTTTATTTCTCTAATTATCCAAATTGGAACGAGTTCAGATCATCTAAGGCCATCTTACGCTTGGGATAATTGAAGATATTTTTGTCGACAATGTTTTCCTCTCTCGATGGCCGACGGAACACCCTCTTGATCGCAGATTTATGATTCCCTCCTGATGGCATAATTAGGGGCTCGTATGTAAATGAGATGTTGAGGCTGATGTATGAGGTGAGGAGAGGCGTGGTTCTCGTTGGACCTGTCGGGATGTTGTGTGGGAGGACGGCGACCAGCTCTCTTGTTATTCCGCCTTGTAGACATTCGGTCCATTATGTTTGTCTAGTAAGAAGTGATTATGTTACATCGCCAAAAATGAATTGTTTCCTTACAGCAAAGGTCAAATGAGACAATTTACTAGTGCCTGATGAACGGTTTCTATTTGAAGTGTTTTAGGAACTTGTAGAATTCCTGGAACTGTCGCCTTGACAAAAGAATGCAACTGTAATGTAAGCACAAAACAAAGTAAGCTTACTTATTTGTGTGTTTTTATTTGTTGACCATCTTCCCTAACCGTCTTGTCTTCCACAAATGTTAAAATTTTAATTTTAAACTTTCGAGATACGTTAGTTTTCAAATGTATTATACTATCTAGTGTAAGTGTGAATAAAAGACGTTGTTCAATTCCATGATATCTTTTAATATAATTGGAGAAGATGGCCGGGGGATGTGGGGAGTAATAAGAACATAAATGAACAAAAAAATATTTATATATAAGAAGATGGTCAGTTTACAACTATTTTTGTTTCACTTTTGACCGCAACCCTGACCATCTTCTTATATATCAATTTTTACGGTCAACTATATATACATATATAAAAAATTATTTATTTATGCCGACGTTTCGACCTGAGCTTCAGGTCTTCACCAGGGAGCTTGTAGCAAAGGGGTCCTAGCTAAAACTTCTAAAAGTTTTAGTTAGGACCTCTTCTCCGATCATTAATCTAAGGTCAACTATCTACACCTCATCTTTTAATATAATACGATAGGATACGATTTCCATATTCATTGCATCCTGATTTTTAAAAATATCAAAAACTAAATAAAACTCAATTAATTGTAACATATTTTATTTATCATCTTGATTATTGCACTCGATTTCTGTTCCACTGGAAGCTTTCGATTGATGAGAACTTCACCTGTCAGAATGTGTCAATCATCTGTTATTAACGAAGCGAAGCATTGTTGCAGAAGGGTCAGAATAATTTTTGGATTTAATTCTGGCACCGTTCCACCGGTGAAGAGGAAATTTCATGTTGACAATCTGCACTTATCTTCGTAAATGAATGATAAAAAAATTCAGAAAATTTTTATTAGTTCTTTTTAAAGCAAAAATAATTATTAGAAACAAATATAGAAGCGAGAGTAATATGTAAAAACTTGATAATAATTGCCACAATAATATATATAGTATTGCTTAATTTAAGTATTTTTAACTATGTCTAATCAAATTTCAAGTTTGTTCTAACTAAATTGATTTAACATTAAACTATCCGAACGATGAATTGATTTCTTATGTAATAATTATTTATACAAATTATTTCGTATTTTATAGCCTGTGATAAATTCTTTAATATTCATTATCAAATTGAAAAGAATATACTATCTACACAAAATCGCATCATTTGACCACCAGCGGTAGAAATTGGTAAGTATAAAAAAAAATTGTGCATAAATAATTAGGTTTAATTAAATATATAAATGTGTTTTCTTTATTATGTTTTATGGCAGCCATATATTTTTTTTTAAATTTCTGAGGAGGTTTGGATAGAAAAAAAAAACTTTTTATATTACAATCATAGATCATTAATATGGGGCTCGGAGGTAGTTATTTTTGGGTCAATTGTGGAATTGTTTTTGAAATTCCTCTGAAGCATGAATAATAAAAACACATAGATCTTGAACTCCAAAATAATAATTTTTCTGATGGTTGAAAAAAAAATCCATAGTTCTCATCAATGAATTAATCATTCATATAAATTTAAAAAAAGAAATCGGTGCTAAAGTAGTATCTGGGTTTTATTTCTTTTAAAATACTAATTTCATATTAAGGTCATTCTACTTAAATAAATAGAATTATTTTAAAAAAAGGTTTTTCTCGAAACATCTGAGCTATAAGTATATAAATATATGTTTTCGAAATTTATTTTCTTCTATTTAACTTTAAGAAGTAAAATTTCCACACCTGTAAAAAACGGCTAGATTCTGGTATGAAACAATGAAATTTCTCATGATAGAAACAGCTGAATTAATCAGAGTTAAGTTAACAACATTTTCTTTCATACTATCGTTAGGTAGAGAATCACATACCTTCTCCGTTTCTTATGAATTTTTACATAATACTGGGTTATTCTACGAGTTTATTTATTTTATTTCCTTCTAATTAACAAAAAAAATTTTTATCTGATAATGTGGAGTACAGGTTTATTATAAATAATATATATTAATGTGTTTGTATTTACGAATGTAGAACAGGGCAACAACAATTTTTTTGGAGTAGGTTTAGATTAACCCTAGATTTATTTTTTAGACCTTTAAGTCTTTAAGATATGAGAAAAATGACATAGTTGCTAAATTGTCTCCATTTTTTTTTTAATTGTAGCTATTCAATTGTAGTAATATTGGTTGGAAACGTCATTTATTTATAACAATAAAAAAAAAATTACTCTAGGAATTGAATTGTGAATGAAAATCAAATAGTCAATAATCATTAAAGTAAACGAAAATAAATAAAATTTCAAGAAAACCGTTATTTTATACGACCCTTTAAGAATTCATCAAGTCTGGAAATCGATCCCAAAATAGTTCTTTTGCCCATTTGCATCATAATCGCATATGTGTATGCACTTTACCTGGCAAATATCACCACAGCGCATATGTACACGCATTTAACTTCGGCATTTGTCATCAAAGCGCATGTAATTGTCCAGTTCTTGAAAAAATGTTGGTGATAAAAACGAATTTTTCATTTTTTTTTTTTTTTAACATTTAACAAATTTAACATTTTTTTCAAATTTTTTTCCCACAATCAGACTAGGATACGATTTACGGGTGTATTTGAAACATCTTCATCCCTGTCCAAAGCTTTTGCTTATTGCAGTGAATTTCGGTACTGGAGAATCTTCACTATGCAAAGTAGGTGGTTTAGCTGATAGTAGATTTGGGTAAACCTAATTTTTGTCTCGATTCATGCATTTTATGGTGCAAAATTAGTAACTATCAAGGGGAATTTGGTGGCACACACGATTTCCCTAACACACCCAAAGAAACCCATTTGGGAAATATGTAATCTAAGTTTCCATGTATCTAAAGTTTACAACAGGTTTTTTAAAATCCCGATTTCCAAATTATACTTCAAACTATGCTTGATAACCTTGTTTAACTAAGTATATTGTATATATTTGTCACTTTTCTTTACAGAACTTCCCATACATTTAGCAAATGAGATAGTGATTGTTATTATAAAACCTAAGCGAATTACTCATCTTTTTCTCATAGTAATGTACTGTAAAAGGTAGAAAAATAACAACGGATTATTTTGACTTTTCCGAATACCTTTCTTTTGTCTTATAACAAATTTCTTAACAAGATGCTTTTAGGGTTATTATGCCTTAATAAACATAAAATGAGAATAAATAAATAATAAATAATCGAAAATACTTGTTTCCATGTCGATATTAGCTTTAACGAGAACCTAGTAAAAAAAAATGGTGAAAAAGCCAAATTTATCTAAGTAACTATACGGTGTGTACCTTAGCACCTTACTGTATCTTAATTTCATTCCACTACTAAAAATGACATTTTTTTGTTTTATTGTTATATATGAAAATAAATGAAATTCATATAATATATATCTATATTCTAAGAAATAATTCGGAACTTAAGATTAGAATCAATTCATAGTATGTAATTATAAATTCTAATAAATCCCTATTTTATGATTTTTACTGTAATTTTCCGGACTAAGGATATATGCAATAGTACGTTTTAAACGTACAACGCGTCACAAAAAAATCTAATCCTTGGTAGCTATTACAGTAGAAAACAACAACATATCATCTCTCAGTATATCGCACAAGTATGTATACTTGTGCGTACGTATATTCATAATTAACTTCTGATTGAAACTTCAAAAATCTTTATTCTATTACGAACCCTTTCTTGTGTGCATGGGCTGTTTATCAAGTGCGTGGCTGTTTGATGAAACTTTCATCTACCTAAATCCCCCAAAAAACAATGTTATTAAAAAAAAAAAAAAAAAAAAAAAAAAAGGATACATAATAAAATCTACCTTGTCAGTTCCATACCCTGTTCCTTTTGAGTCGGTAGAAAGACAAAAATAAATGTTCCTCATAAAGTAAAGATTAGGAAGATATATATTGGTTGAAGATTAGCCAAGTTGTTAGAGAAGTACTATAACTAGCTCGGAGTACCCTTGGCTCACCAAAGAGGATTTGAAAAAAACAAAACAAAAAAAAAACAGCCAATTAGGTAGTCCCACGCACCCGTAAATCGGGCCAATCAGATCACTGGCCGCTTCAATAAAACTTCCCTTATCTTTGAGTCCCCGTGACTACCGCACTATTGTCGTCACTCTTTGACGGCGGTAGTTCTTTTCCTTTTTAACAACCACAGTGATAAAACCGTCAGGAAACAAGCCTACCATAAAAGCTATCATCTGTTGGATGTTGGACGGTCATAATTTTATCTCCGCGTAATTAATTGGAATTAGCCTTGACTAAGTTTGAGGTTTAACTCAAGGAAATTATTCAACAATTGACAAAACTTAAAT
>NW_027108830.1:259396-321484 GCF_000696795.3 Halyomorpha halys | reverse complement strand
GTTTTTATTCCACAAAATTAAATAATTATTTGTAGACGCAGGATTCGACAAAAAAAATTAGATAAAGTCATTTTTCGTCTTTTTCTGGCTGCAGGAGGCTGTAAAAAAAAACAATCAGACAATTTGGTGGACCGCGGGAAAAAATAGGAAAATTATAGAAAGAATGACCCATACACATATTTCATTCAAGTATTAAAATTCACCCATCATTCAAATTTGAAGGCGCCAAATAAAATTATCACTATATAAATAGATAATCAGAATAATAATAGTACGTCTCACGTCAACATCCTAGTCCAAATTATCAAATGTACATGCTAAATCTCACATGTACATTTAAAAATCGTACATAAGAAAGTACAATAAAATAGCAAAGGTGTATTGCCTGGCATCCTGAGGTGTCCCAAGCGTATGTTCGGGGTGCCCCAAGCGAATACTGCTTTGTGAAAAGTTTTCAACCAAACTAGGTTTGATTTTTGATGATTTTTTTTTAACCCAAGAACGGTGCCCTGGAAACAAATTTTGAGAATTGTCATAGCAGAATCGCATTTAGCAAAGAAATAAGTAATATAACTTCTGTGTTTCTTAAAACATTGGCTTTATGATTTGTAGTAGAAATTAATTTGAAAAAAAAACTACTATATGAATTTTTTTCATCTGTCAAATGTAGCTAGCTATAACAGAAGTTATAAATGGTATGTTTAGCGGAAAACAATATCTAGATACTGCCATTACACCTTCATTAACCTATCTGTATTAGCCTTAATTATTTTCTGTTTGCACTTATGATTGTTTCTATATAATATCTTTATTAAATTTATAACCTCTTACTTAGTAAATGTTATCTGAACCACATGGAATGTCCCCTACCGGTAGTCGTAAAGACCATCAGGTCATAAATTATATTTCAATAAATGCTGGCAATAAAACCTCAAGGATTTCCCATTCCTCCACGGGAGCGAACGCTCGGTATCAGTTAGCAGGGTGGACATAAACTGTCCCACTAACTAGGTTAGTTACTTTCTATCTCAGTTTTCTTGAGTAGTAAATTACTTGCGTTGTTAGCAGCCCTACAACAGGTGAGTAAATGTCTTATGATAATATAATATTTATGCAATTTTTAATTAATATCATTTGAGTAAACAGGAATATAGGATATCGGATCCGAGGGGGTCTGCAGTAATAAGGACATCGTTCCATACTTGGCAATTTTTTAACATTTCCGAAATGGATCTAAAATATCGTTGGGTCTACTAAGACTCTAATGATTTAAAATTGTAAAATATTCAATTTCTTCATGGTTAAAATTGGGAATCTGAATAAGATACGAAATTTTCGAGGTATGAAGCAAACACTTGTGGTGGATATGTTGGTTGATGTACATGTCACAATCGCACAAGAGGAGATCGTAACACAAAAAAATATTAGAATAGAATATGAAGATACCATTTTAATACTATGGCACTGACCATAGATATGGAGTAATGTGTTAAAGTTGGTACCTGTACATTTTTTTCATCAAATTCTTTTCAAACACTTTCTATCGTGAATTTTCGAAATCGGCCGTGAGAGTTCCACATAAGTTGCAGAACAAGAATATGATAGATGCTATGATTGGTTTTTATTTCAAAATGTTGTATATTTAAAATAATATATTTTATGTTCTAGTCTAGAAGAACCAACTGTGAGAACAAATAACTTATTTTTAATCTAAGGCACGGTGATTTATTTTTTATTTTAACAAATACTGAAAGTTGTAAAGCAACAGAGTTACGATTTTATTTTCGTGAAAACACAACGGACCCTAATGAAAAGCAAGGGGGGGGGGGTGGAGGATTTTGAGGTCAACTGTATCGGAGCCACCCGCTTATCACTACTAGCAAGTCTCAAATTGTACCAAACATAATTGAAAAAGTGAGGTGTCATAGCAAATAATCTTTTATTTAATAATTCATAGAAGATTTGCATAATTAGCATAAATTAATATTGATAATTCCGTTCGTCTTGTTATTTAACTTGTAAATGCCAATGAAATTAGTGTTTAAATGCAGTTTATAGATATATAAATTAATGATTCATCGAATATTTTATATCATATATCTATCAGTTATGTATTTTATTATACAGCGTGATGATATGTTTATAAAAAGTGTTTTAATTTTTTTTAAATTTATTTAGGCCTCACGTGTCTCCCCTACTGTGAGGCAGGCAGCCTCCATCGCCGAGCGTTCATGGTTTTCTTCATGGTGAGTTACAAAATTATATATTTTTTTGTTATAGCCTCTTACTTTGTCATTATTTTGTTTTTTTATATTATTATAGAAATATTCCATAGCCATTTGTCTCATACAGGTTCTAAGTATTTAAATTGCTAAGAAGTCGTTCCTGCAAAACAACTACTTCAGAAAATTCAATTAAAAATTCTGAAATAGTCCACGTTTTTGTATATTTTCCAAGATATGATCTTATTGAGTCTTACCAAAATACAGTCATTTTTCTCAGTTTCCAATCTTTTCTCTGTAACGAATAGTAGAGATTCTATTTTTACATGTATCTACCTCGAATACAAATACAAGGGCTAACCAGTCGACGGAATATAGTTTCAAGTTGTTGATGAGCTCAAAGCATGAAATTTGATTTTTACCAAATATGTTAAATTGTTAGCAAGAAGTAGATAATTAATTTATTAATGTATTTTTTTTTAATTTATGTTGTTTGTGAGGCTGGGAAAATAAATCAGATTAAATGTATTCTGTTCAACAATGAATTTAATAGAGTTTTAAGATTGAATAAAACAATTTTAAAATATTTTCTCTAACACTAACACAACTAACCCTTTCGGTTATAACCCACCTTTATGTAATTTAATGAATGCCTAACCACTTTTCTATTGTGAGAGAATTAATTGTTCATGAAATGTAGAAAGTATAAATTAAAAATAATTCAGTATTATAATTAAATTCTTATTAATAATAAAATAATAATTCAGATTATTTACAGTTATTCACAAGAAGTGAATTTGATGAGAAGTGAATACAATTTTATTTTATTATTATAATCAACCTAAAGATCTCCGAACCAAGTTCCTCTTTTTGAGAAAAGTCGAGAACTGAAAAAGCAAGTTCAAAATATTTTATTCACGTTCCTGATTTGAAAATGGGGAATATATAAGTGAACATACGCTGCAAGCACAGAAGTTTTTAATGCAGTTTGACATCATGACTAAATAATGATATATAGGTAGATCTATCTTATTAAAGGAATAAAAGAACTAAATTCCAAGCTTTGATTAATTCATGTTTTGTGATTGAGTCACAAAGTTTTTAAGCTGATAATGTAATAACAGGGTGAAGACATGCTAACGAGCTTTATAGGATAATCTGTTAAAAGTGTCCCTTACGTAAGGATAGCATCATTTATCCAAAATTAACTCGCGCTGGTCAGATCTAGAACCCCATGACTTAACCTAAGTGAAGGCTCCTATCATCCTGGTAAGGACCACCGGTTGGACACTATATTTAGCTGCGGAAGAACCGGTTCTTCTACTAGGTCATCTTCGTCATTTTCTCTGTAGTAGTTCGAATCCGATTACGTGGCTCTTCCTCATAAATCACTCAGTCTTCAGCAAACGACTTTGTTGGATAAACATATGCTAGGTAGCGAGGCATTTCCAGTAACAATTCTTATGAAATCATTAATTTTATGGATCCATTGAATTAGAATATGACGTTACCGAAAGCATTATCCGATTCGCAAAGACTATCCAAAAACAAGAAACTAAAAAAATATAGAACTATTTCGTTTTTTACTATTATGTTTGTGATATTTGAAATATCAGTATTCGCATGAGTAGTAGATAATAAAATTTTATAATTTACGAGGAATGTTCCCAAGCAAATGGAGAAATAGTTGATAGGCGGTCAGTGCTATTGCGGTGCTTGGGTGTGTGGATGGTTTACCGCACGAAATAATTCATCCTTAGTTTTGGTTTTCAAGGCTGAATACGTGACCAAATTATTCAATTTTATAAGTCCACTCACTTTTAGCTTCGGCTATCAATATTGGCGTATAAACAAGTTGAATATATAAAGTACAAAATACATGTCCTAAAAAGTGTATTTTTTTTTTTTGTTGGTATATTTTATATAATTTAAAATATACCGACAGTATCAGTCAACTTTTCAACAGATAAGAAATAATTAATATCTTAATTAAGTAGTGTTTGGGAAGTTGTTTAAAATAAAAAACAAATTTAAGTTAGAAATTTCCCAAATACCCACATCACAATCCACAATTCAATCTTTAGATGACCTCTCTTCAGATCATAGCCTGGTTCTACTTCACATCCATTCTAATCCTATTCCTAGACCCTCTCCCCCTTCAATGGTTACAGGACAGGTAAACTGGAAAAATTTTCGGACTGATCTTGAAAACGTACTTGACTTAAAAATTCCACTAAAACAAAAAAACAGATCGACTCTGCTATCGAAATACTTTCTAGATCAATAGGAACATTATCACTAACAATACTTCACCAATGAACATAAAAAGTTTTTGAGAAAACAACTTACCTCGTCACATACAGGCAATATTAACAGGACAAAACTCATTACAATAAATTGACTAACAGACTAAAAGCAGAAATTAGAAAACACAGAATACAGAGACTTAAATACCAGTGACAAATCATTATGGAGAACTACTAAAAATCTACTAAAATACAAATCTTTCAACCATCCACTTCTCACTGAAAATAAGACTACTAATTTAAATTATGTTTGAAGTACCACCAATGGGTGGTTCCTTCCAAAGATTTTCAAGTGTATATGAAACATACTACATTGTATTGTACCTATTGTATTATTTTGTACAGTTGTAAATTACATTAAATAATTAATTAAAAAAAAGTTAGGAATAAAATCAGATAAAAATACAATGTATTTATAATCCATGGATATTAATCTAAAAAATATCCTCATGAACATGATATTCAATTCCTACTTCGCATTTCTGGGAGTCCTAGAAAACATGTTTCACACCAGTTAGGAACACAATTTTATAAATTTTCCCAAGATGATCAACTATGAGATGGTTAGTCTGATTTGTTTGGAACATACTAACGATCATTAAGCCTTGTGGATCATTAATGGCCACTATAGCAATGGTTAATCAGTAAGAAAGTTGGATAATCAGCTTACTTTATATAATTTAAATTAATATTCTTGTCGGTAAATAATTTACTAAGAACTTAATTATTATTTTACTCATATATATTATCTAGAAAACAGAAAATGTACCATCCACGAAAAACGGTTTTTAGCAATGCTTTTGCACCGAAAAAATCTTTTGTACTTTGTATTTCTAATATTTTAAAATAAGAATAAGAGAAAAATAACTTAAGTACCCTGTTTTTGACAAGAAAAATAAATTTTTTTTTTCTTATGTTTTCATGCTCTAAAAAATAATTAATGTAAACAAAATAATTAGTCCGGTAAGGAGGAGTATTTTATGTTTCCTATTCAGGAAATCTTTTGAGCGCTTTTTTTACAATGAAGTAAAAACAATTATTACGAAAAATATATTATATATAAATGTGGATACAATTTTTTTTTGTAAATTATAATTTTTTTTATTAATAGGTAATACAATCTGCTACAACCAACTAATCATATTTACACTTTTATGTATAATATGTACACTAATATGTAAGATCTTCAGAAAACAATTATTTAATATTTTTCAGGAGTAGAAGAAAATGTATTTAGTATCAAATGAGAAAATTTGATGTATAAAAAACAAAAAAATAGAGAACTATAATCGAATTTCCACCATAGGTTTGGAGATTTGAAATCTTCGGATTGAAATCGGAGATTGAAGGTTCTTGTTTTTGGAATCTAACACCAGAATCAAATTATCCAAACTTAAAGGAAGCTGTGTCATCTGTTGTAGATTTTTTGAAACAACATATTGCTTTGAATATTTGAACTAAACAATGAAGTTCGTGAAATCGATAATCATTCTCAGTTGAACAATCCAAATCTAATTTTATCCAAAAAATATATATGCTGACAGCTTTGACACATTTTACGCAAAATTAAAAAAAAAAATCCAAAGATTTAAAAAAATAAATAAATTAGTGTCTCTGCTTCATTTTTACCAAGCCCTGTACGGTGGACAACCAATTTAGAAATATATGGTCAAAAGTTGATTGGTTCCAGGAAGATCCTAGGATGCGTTTTTTTAGTCTATCTTCATTGAAAATTATAGGAGATTAGTTGACTGTGTCTAAAGCTATTGAGATGTCTAAATCTTGTGTAGTAGGTCAGTCAATATGAACAATTGAGTGGTACGACCAACACTGTTCGTGGATGATAGATGTTATAGCATATAGGATGATAGATGTTATAGTGGATTCCCGTGTCGAGGAGCAACTCATGGAAACAGATCAGTCACTACGATACGATATGAAGGCATGGATGCTGAGATGGGCGAAGTTATCCATTTAAACTAGTAGAGAAAATAAATATGAATATCGCCAAAACACGAATAAAAATTAATAAAGCAAAAACTAGCCAATGGTTAAGATACAATCTTATAAGGCTTCATTCTGTTTAATCAACCTTTACCCATTTTCATGATTATTATAGTTTCTCGTTTATCTGTTGAGTCCTTTATTTAATATTCGTGAACTTAATAAATTATGAAAAGACAATATTTGTATTTAAAAAAAAAGAATGATCCACTTTAAATGAAAAAAAATATGGTCAAATTAACTATGGCCCTATAACGAAGTAGTTTCTCCTTGGATTATCTAATGGCAAGCTTTGATCAATGCCTGCAATTAGAGTTCGTTATATTTGGCAGAAACGAGGCCGGTAAATGATTGCGGATAGAATGCTTTATAATTTATTTACTCCTTTAATGAAAAATAATGTGAACCTGTATTGTGTATTATTGGTTTGCTTAATAAATTTCTCTCAAGGTATTCTTTTTTATGAAGCTTTTTCAGGGGAATTTATGAACAATATCCATCTTTGATTATTTCGTAATCCAGTAATACATTCATACATTTTATTTTAGGGTTATACAACCTAAAAAAAAAAATAAATCATTAAGAGCACCTACACATTAGACGAAGGAATATCGCAATGTATCGTTCATACCTAGCCGTTATCCTGAGAGTGAAATAAATATTAATTAATCGGGGCTCTATCAAATCCACTTTAGCTAGCGCGAAAGGCCACAACTGTAAACCAAGACTATGAGAATTTAAAACTAATTATTGATAGCACTGATATCGTATAAATTAAAAAAAAAAAAAAAAAAATTTAGTTACCAGGATAAAATTAATTTTACAAAAAAATAAAGTATGTAGTTGACACTTCTGAAATATTTACGCACAATACTTTTTTTAATCATTTATTTATTGTTATTTACAACTGTATAACATATATACAATAAGTAAATTTGCTGTAGGTGAGATAGTGGCATGATACAAACATGTGGAGAATCTACCCATTGATAGAACTCCAATAAAATTTCTAGAGGAGAAGATCTAGAGGCCATCTTCTTTTCAGACGCCTAGGAGGATTATTAGGTAATGAAGGAGAAACCAGGTTAGAAACAGGTGGATTTGAGTGGTTGGGAAGTTTTCCATGGAAGGAATGGTATCTGGTTTTGGCCAAATCAGCAACATATGGGACATTGAGGGCATGATGGATGACTTGATTTGTGACAAAGTAAGGAGCATTAAGGATTTTGGACTGTAAGGATTGGATTCGAGAGGAATTTGATGGTTTAGTGGAGCCCCAAAGCTCAACTCCGTATGTCCAGATAGGCCTTATGATAGTCATGTAGATCAGTCTTTTGTAATGGATTGGTAATTTAGACCGTTTGTATAGTAAATGTAATAGTCGAAATCGACGAGCAGTTTCCTAACTTTTCAGTCTTATTTGAGGATTCCATGTCGTTACACACAATACTTAACTGACAATTATTAATGTAGAAGATTACATGATCTGTTCTAACGATCATTTTTGAATTAATAAAAACTATCAAAATCAGGTGTATTACAGGTTACAGAGTGAAATTCCGCATTACACATGCATATATCTCTTATGTAGTCATAAGTTATTAGATTGTGCCTCTAGAAATTTATGATATTTTTTTTTTAATATTTATTAAAATCACTTTCAATTCTTTTCACGTAACTGTTTGTAACTTATATCTATTTAGTTTTAAAAATAAAAGTTTCTGGCACAATTCATTGAATTGGCATCTAATACTTGCCTTCAAAATAATTTAATGTATAAAATAGATATTTTGCCTGATTTATAAATTTCATTCTTAATTTATTTAATAGTTGCAATGAAGATTAGATTAATCAGTTCAAAATCTCATTATAAATAATTAATTAGTACGTTCCACTATAGAGATATAAACTTCCTTTAAAAAAAAGTTTTGTTCATGATAATTAATTATTTACAAGGGGTTTAGAACATTGAGTATTGATCATTCTTGGAAGGTTTGGTGATAAAATGGATCTGTATGCAATGATAGAGTATTGTGTCAATAAAGTAGATTTGTTTTTGTTTTTTGTATTAACTACATTATGTTAATGCATGTAATTATAGGGACAAACTGCCGTAACGATCTGTCGTCAATAACGTAGCTATGATGATTATGACTAGCTTTGAAGGAAGATATTGACAGTCGGCATATCCAAGATGTATGTCAAGGACTTGCTTCGATTCTTTGTCTCATCACCTGTAGGTCAGGGAACGTTCGTGCCTTGTGAAGTACCCACCAGCATATATAATAAATGCAAATTATTTTGTAAAGCTAAAATTTGTCGTGAATCGTTATCTTTAAAAAAAATTGAGAAATAAACTTCTGAATGCACTAAGGTTAAGCAAAATTAATTTTACAAACATTATTTCGATATAAAAAAAATGTATTATAAATTAATGTTTAATATACAATCATTATTGTAGCATATACACTAGATTTATGGAGCTGATCGGGTTGATCAATTAAATATTTTAAATTATTATACTAAACACCTTGTATATACATTTTGACAATTAGATATTAATTAAGGACAATAAATTAAGTAATAAATTTCATATTAATGTAAAATATTCTTAAAATTTTAAATAAATATTAAAAAAAGGGTAATTAAAACCGTTGATCTACTAAAAGATATTACATAACATCTATCAAATGCGTTTATCTTAAAATGAAATTCTATTATCTTACACATACATTTCTACTTTTTTTTTCCTGAGGCGTCCTTCTTAACGGCCTTATGCAAGTATTGGCTGATAAACTCTCAAGGAATTGTTAGTAAGTTTGAAAAATAAGTTTATAGCAATTCGTCAAACACTTCGCTTGAAAAAGCAGAAGAATCTGTCTTCTATAAATATTGGCTAATGGTGATTTTTTTTTTTTTCTTCCGATCCCTCTAAAAACAGAAATAAGAAGTGAATTAATAAGTGGATTACTGTGAAAAGAAAAAGTAATTCGTGTTGGATCTTACCTTTTACTATCTTTGATATTTTAAGGTTACCTGTTATGTTTATATGTATACATGAGATATCCATTCTGAAAAGGTGCTATTTTAAATCCGGAGGTGAGGGGCCTCCTCGTGTTGTATCTCATAGAAGATAAAATAAAAAACATTAATTAATAAAGACAATAGATAATGGTGAAATAATAAGAAAACAGTCAGAAGTCGAAAGAGAAGTGTGGGGGAGGGGGAGTGGGTGCTTCATTAGATGGAGTTATGAGGTGCTGTTAATAGGGTTTTTGGAACCTTTCCTGGCCTGGCACCTCGCAGGAAGGGGGGATGGAGTGATAGACTGGAATACTGGATTGAAGGAAGCAGGGAGAATGTCGAAGAATTTAATGTGTCTCCATGTGATGTGTTGTTGTACAGTTTCTAACTGTAGTTTGTTATGAATGTTTGTCATGTTACGTCTTTCCAGAGATGTCCCTCGACATATCTTCTGTAGTGTACTGTTTTGGTATAGTAGTGATTTCAGGGCTGTTGGGTAGAGATAGTGTAGTAGTGGTGCGCCATGTAGGAGTGATGATCGTAGTATTAGTTTGTAGATGAGTAATTTGAGTCTGAGTGACAGCCCTGGTGAGTAGATGAGGTGTTTGAGTTGGTATGATGTTGATTTGACGATTTGTATTCTGTTCTGTATGTGTGCAGTGAAAGATAGATGTTTCTAGTTTAATGCCTAGGTAAGTGAGATGTTTCTGGGTTTTTATTGTCTGTTCGTTGAGTTTAGGTGCTCTGTTGGGAGTTTTCTCGTATGAGATGATGGCGTCTGTTTTTTGTGGATTGATGTGAATGTTCATGTCTCGTAGTTTGCTACCGTTGAGTTGGGCCACTGGAGCGGCCTGGTCCATGGCCTCGTTTGCATTCATGGTGATTAAACTCGCTCAGCTATACTTGTATAGTCGCCTCCATACTTACACACTTCCAAGATTTGCAAGTTGGTAATATCATCAAAAATGTGCTAAAATAAGATTATAAAATTTACTTTACAACAATTCTAGTAAATAAATCCTAAAAGGGCCATAAAAGTAAAGTTTAAAAGCAAGTTGATTCTACTGAATAGACACATTTTACTAACGGGTTTAAATAAAAAGTTTGATTTTTTTCACGTACACAGCCAATGTTGAAAGCACAATTCGAGTTTAAGATTATTACTTTTATCAATTTTTTTTTTTTAATTTCTTAAAATTGACTTTTAAGAAAAACTTATGTTTCATTTCAATATTCTTGTTTTTGAATTTTTAACTTTCTTCTAAAATAAGTTTTATTCTATAAGCTTTTATGATATTAATATTCATATTTCGTTTTATTTGTTCATGAGAATTTTCATTGAATTCAGGTCATGATTTTGGAATAAAAAGTAATTTTATTATTTTCTTAAATTTAAATTTTAACCTCATATTTATGCAATTTTTTGTTTGTGCAAGTTTTTGATTATTTAAATGATTTAGTTTGATGATGAGAAGATAGGTGACCGTATATAATATTTATGAGGAGAATATAGTTGTGGAATGCGGTCAGAATAGAACACAAATAAGTTATTTCAACTTATTTGTATTGTATTCTGACCGCACCCTCCAACTATCTTCTCCTCATATAGATTTATTTTGATTAATGTATTAATTATCGATTTCTATTCTCAAAACTTTGTTTTCCAATCTGCTATCTAAATCTTATTCAATTACTCATACATGGTGGAAATCAGCGTCTCTGGTTCATATACACAATTTAATTGCATAAGAAATAAACTAAGTAAGTAACCAAAATAATCTTTTAAAGAAATTATCAAACATATCGATCATACAAAAACCATGTCGTGGTCAAACTATTTTCATATTACAAATTATACAAAATAAAAATGTAAAATGAATTGTTTTATTTTTTATCTTCCTTGAAAATGCAATTAATATTAAACGCACACGCAACTCATTTTCTCCTCTTATTGTTTAAGATTAAAAACAATGAAAATTAACGTAAACTGTTCACAGAAGTTTACACAACGGTGAAGCAATCGTCTCATTAACCATTGCGTTTTTGTTTAATCTTCTAAAACTAGTTTGTTAGTATGTACATTTATTAGTCCCTCAATATACGTTGAAGATAAATAAAAACACATCCCCTCCTAGATGAAATGATTCCTTGGAGATGTATAATCTTACATGAACAATTAATTTATTTTATTTTTAATATTTTATATTATGCAAAACTTTTTTTATGTTTTTCAAATATTTTATTTATATTGTTAAAATGTTTATTTATGGACAATATCTCCTTACTTCTTAAGAGAACATAATTTTTGGATTTCATTAGGTGTAGTGCACATTTCTGGAATGAATGTATCTTGAACTTCAACCGTGTTACATTTGAAAACGAATTATTGAGTTTAATTTTGGCATTGTGTAATTATCAGTGGCTTTTTACAACATTTTGGAGATGGAACAGACATAATTTTGGAACTTAATGTTCTAAGAATAAGGTAAATGCACAATTGAGAATACCGTAGTCTGAACTTGTACAGATACTATTACATTTCAGCTCAAAAATAAATATAAAAATTAAAAGAATAAGTAGTATTTGATATAGGGAAGGTATAAGTGAAAATTTATGGATGTAAAGGGGGAGTTAAAATTATATAGCGTTTTTCGGATTATAAAGCAGAGCGTCCAAAAAGAAAATATCAGTAATTAAAATGGAGTACCCAACTTAATTTATTTTCGAGATATAATTTTCCAAAAAACCCACCTTTTTTTCCTATAAAAATAAATTTTTTCAACTGCTTCTAATGATTTCTTAAATTTTATCTGTATTTGTAGAATGTACGATGAATTTCTTACAACATAGCAGCCAATATGTAAGTAAATATCGTCTCGTTTAATGATAATAGTTGTCAAAGAAAAGTAATAAAAAAAAAATTGAATAATTTTTGGAACTATTCGGTTGAATCTCATGCAGTGGAATATTTTAGGTAAGATCTTTCTTGATTTCATAATAATTTCTTCACATTATTAGCATTTCAACTTTAATTGGTTGTTTTAATTTTATTGAGATGCTGGGTTAGGGAGGACAAAAAAATATATATAAAATTGTTTGAAGTATTTGTATTGTAGGTATAATAAAAATACTTAGGACTATTTTTTTCTAGTTTTGCTGTTTCGTGTCTTCAAAAATGTTTCTGAGGTAGATTGCTATTATAAAAAAACACTATTATAAGTTTGGAGTGGTTTTTATTGTTTTTTTTAAATGTTCAACGATTTTACTTTTTATTCTTTTGATTGTTAAGTGTGAAGGTGATTATTATAATAAAATAATTAGAAAATGAATTGGACGAAATACTAAAATAACTTTCCATTTCATATTTTTATTTTTTTTGGATCCCTCTAAAACAGAAAAAAACATAAATTAGTAAGTTGCAATACTTATTTGATACATAAATCAGATTAGATACAACCTTTTTCTACCGTTGGTACTTGTAGGTGTACTGTGATAGCCATTTCATAATCTGAAGTAATCAAGCTTAATTTGATCCATGTCACTATCTTGAATAGCTAGAACATAACAGTCACTATCGACTTTGATTACCTTTTAGAAAAATAAAATAAATTAAATAATAACAAATGTTTGTATAAATTAAAATATATTTATCCCTAAATAGGCAGCTGTTTTTTTTATTTGATTTCAGTTGATTATTTATTGATAAGTGATTAATCTATTATTAACACCGTGTTTTAAACAATTGCACTCTTTAAAACCAGAATGAAAAAGATAAACTGATGGACAAATAATAAAAAGAAACCAAACATAGTAATACTGGTAGTGTTTGCAGTTGTAATATATATATCTACTAAAACACGATATGAGAAAGCTAAACATGTTTAAAAAACAAAACGAAAACTGAAATTCGAAATTAAACTAGTTTTGGGAAGTTATATAACACTGATAAAATAAAGCAACTGTTGTAAAATCTCCTAGATCGTTCTTCGCACTTCATTGCGTGAAATTCTATGGATTATTTCGAGAAGTTCATTTTTCTTTTTTCTTTTTGCTTAGGCTGTGACAATCATATGCAATTTGTTACTATTTTATTAAAATTTAATCTTAGATTCTAAACTGCGTTAGAAAAGTTGACAAGTATGCAGTTAAATAGATAGATTTGGATTTTTACAGGGAATAAAACATATAAAAATAAATAAATAAATATTTTCTCAAGAACGGTTTGGTATAAGAAGATAAGGTTGGTGACACTAAACTCCATTTTTTTTAGAAAATTAATTTACTTAGTATAAGCATAAATGATCCGATTTCAGTATAATAAAAGCTAGCGTTCATTTTTATAGATATAACCTCCACTTCTCAAAGAATCGTTGTTGTCAAATAATCGGCTAAGTAATTTGCGTTTTTTAAAACTTCTTGAAAACATAACATAAGGGTTAAAAAAATTCTCAGATAGTCACAGAATCGACTTAACTATCATTTTTGCAAACACTACTACAACAAATTGATTAATACACAATCGTTTAATGTTTTAAAATCTGAAGCGGAAACAATATGCCGCATATGTTTGAGATATGAAACCAATTGACTTATCTAAACTTTTTTTGGAACTTCATCATCGCATTTAAATGTAAATATATTTTTTGGACGCCGTTATTTGAAGGGTATAAAAGGCTTGAATGGCAACATTGGATTGTGACCCATCAGCGAAGTGCCAAGTCATTACTCGGCATGAAATATGAAACGTCTGACATCTTCCCCAAGCTCTCTTGGACGAGTCAAATAAATAATGTATCCAAATCTTTTTCTGAATCTATAAAAATAAGAACAGAAAAACTCTGTTTATCAGAAATGATATGGACTATTTACTACGAATTATAGGATAACAGATGGTATCAGCAAATAAAACATTCTCGGTATTAATGACGTTTATTAAACTAATGTGAAAAAATATTGTTAATTAGATACAGGCTAATACTCGCTTTCATTAACCTCAATATCCCCTTTCTTTTCATTTAATGTATCACGTAAAACCACATTAAACAAACCTAGGGTAAGTGCACCAGTTACTGACATGCAGCAATTATCGACAAGTCAGCCTTTGTTTTTAATCAGAAGTTTTTCAAAGAAAATTCATATATAATGTCCAAAACTGTGTGTATCGTGAAATTTAAAGTAGTTTCATTAAATTAGGGATCTAATTAGGCCCTGTTCCGAAAATGCTACACTGGCCAAATACCATTACAAATGATATAATATGAAAAACATTTAAAAATTACCTCTAATGTTCTATGTTTAATTTATGTGTACATTAACTAATAAAAATATAGCATATAAAAATAATTAGCAATTCAATTAAATTATTTATTTTTTTCATTATTGATAGTTTTTGCGATGCCTAAACTCACTTTTTAGTTGATTAACGACATCTTCTCTCATTTGGTTGTGCAGAAGCCAACCATTTTGTACTGAGACATCTGTTAACTAACAAATAAAGGCCAGTAACATTTTTCAGATATCTTATTGATCTTGTATTGGGCTTCGTTCTGTTCCTTTCTGTCAGTTCCAACCTTATTTTTGGTATAGCTCTTGATCGTATGTGGCTGAGGAACTGAAATTTTATTCTTCTCAGTGAATGAATTCTTTCTGATGTTGAATGATGGAAATACGCCCGCCATTTAACATAACTGTAGCAATGGAATCATCATTCCTGCAGCAAATGAGTTAGGCATTTTCTATTTTAAATTAATAGTTTTATATTCCCTGATTTTTTTTATCCAATCCAGAAAGAGGACACTTTTCAACGCGATTAGACCTAAACACACCTGAGATATTTTTTTTTTCTTTTCTGACCTCCTAGAAAAATTAAACAACAATAAATTAAATATATACAAAGAAATAAGTGTATATATACAGGTGAGTCTGATCTTGGATTGCCATTGTGGCATTATAAGATAAGCTGCCGGGTCCGCTGAAGGCGGTGTCATCGATGATGGCATGAGTCTGCCGTGAGCGTACTAGGAATAGATATCAAGTCCGATAGAAGTTTATATACCAATAAACCGCAAAGATATACAATACTTATCGGTATAAATTAAGCAGGGAACATTTTCACCGTCATTTTCTCTTGGCATTTTTCAACAAATTTTATAATCACATTTTCACCTACCCCATACTCATCTTTGTATCTATTTTTGTAACCTCTGACACTTTGATAAATAAATTAAACATCCCGGTTTATTATTCTGGCACCAGGTCTCACATTCAAAACGGGTATAAGATACGTACTTACAAAGATACTATCGGTACTATAACAGTACTCATCTGTCATTTTCAATATTGAAAAATGTTTCAGAAAGAATTTTACATCTTAGTTAAGATTGTTAGATGGAAAAACCAAAACACACAAAAAAAACCTTTTTTACCAGACAGTATTAAACGTATTAAACCACTACTGCGAGACATAACACTGAACTTTGCAGTCTACAAAAAAATGATTGTTAAAGCCACCTCAAATTGACTATGTCTTTTTGTTGGAAGGCTTTAAAATGAAAAAAAAAATAAACTGTCTCGGATTAAACATTTATTTGGTTCAATTTGAACATTTTAAGAACTAAAAACTAACATAAACAAAATATACAAGTAAAAATAAAAAAAGCCCTTCACATAAAAATAAAATATTTCGATAAATTATGAAAATGACAATAAAACTAATTTACACACAAAAAAGAAATAAATACTGCACAACGAAAGGTTGCTCCACTCCGATAGGTCAGAGGACGAGTGCTGCCGAGATGTGTAGGTCTGGCTCATAGATGGTCCAAATGTCCAACAGTCGTATTGTATTAGGCGAGCCAACAAAATGAACGCAGACAGGGCTGATTACTCACGCTCCTTGGGTTCAGGTGTTGGTCACTAATTACTCAATTAATTGGAACTCATATTAAAATCGAAACACAGAAGTGGTCTGGTTCCGAACTGTTATGACGACGAGTACACTCAAAAAATGTCTAATAAAATAACATCAACCAAACGCAGACAGGGCTGCTAATGACGCTACCAGGGCCACTAATTAGTCGGAACTGCCATAAAAAAACTAAGATGGTCGGTACATTGCTAGGGTGACAATCATCAGCCCCTAGCAACTGTCTCTATTACTCATTACTACAAACAAATATAATTACATATTTCTTTCTTTTCAAATAACTAAATCTAAATAAAACAATACACATTAAAAATATATGTAACTAAATTACACTAATAAAACTCAAATACTATTAACAATTATTTACAAGGTAATTATATTATGGCGTTAACAATTACACATAAGAAATAACTTAGATTTACTGTTATAAATATATATTTTTTTAAAAGGCTTAAAAAAAAATCAGATGGAATTCAATTGGAGTGGGAATTTCTATTAGCAGAAAAAGTACAAAGTCAAATAACAAAAGAAAAGTCACTAATAAAAAAATGAAACTTGGTTTTCAGAGAAAGAGGGATTGAACCAAACTTGCAGACTTAACAAGCGACCTTAAGGGTGAAGATGCAAAACCCGTCAATACATATCCAGTTATGTACAATAACTTCTGTTTTTGTCTTCTTCAGCCTGTTGCGTTTTACCAAGACTCGCCATTAGTGGGTAAAATATTAAGAGGTTGGTGCCAACAACCACTTTAAAATTTGCGCCAGCTGTTAGCTAATGGCACCAAGCTCCTAATAATTTTAAAAAAATAGGTTGTCTTGTAAATAACTGGTACCACTTAATCTACTTGAATTACAATAAAACAAAAAAGTGGGGAACATTTAGGATCTAGCGATACAAGCGACAATAATGAACGCGATTATTAGATTAAATGAACAAAATGGAGTGCTATGTTTCCGGCTGGACAGCTTTTCTAGGGCTGATAGCAGTTCCAAATACAGAATTTTAATTATTTATTCGTGTATTTCTATTTTTTTTTATATATCTCTCGCGGTCTCTAATGACCGACCTACAATCCTCAGAAAAGTATTGCTATTTATTTAAACCAATAACTAGATACCACAGATTCCCTTGCTATGGTACGCTACTTGTAATTGTGTTAAATTAATCATTAGATATCCTTTCCAATGGTGTCACGTTTACCAATTCACTAATCTATGCTAATAAGACGGCATGCAAGGTGTTTAAACAATAAAGTCAAGACGGGTTGACATTATATTACATCTGCAAATAGTTACAGCTTAGACATAATTGATATAAGGGAGAGTTTAATATACGTATTGACTATAATGTAAGTTTACTTGATATGTTATGGATTGCGAATACCAGATGAGACCATTCATATTCTATTAACTCTACTTTTTTGATTACGTTGCCATAAAAAAATCCCTCATTGGAATACTACAAAATTGTGTGATGCGGCTTGGGTGTGTTCAGAAGGATCTGGCAGTTCCTAGCTTCATCGGCCTCGCTTCGGTGGTCCATGATCCACCCTCTTCGTTCTTCCTCGGACTGGCTTCAAGTGTCCTTTGTCGCTCTTTCGAATATACTACCTCCCTGTCTTTTTCCTCTGCCTTGTCCAGCTGGAAATGTCCGACTACCACTTCAATGTTTCGTTGACCTCTCTTGAATGCCTCCGTTTCTTCTCCCTTCCTACAAAAATCTTTCATCCCCTCTACTTTCTTTCTATTCATCTTATTGGCTAGTTCTGTTTTTGGGTGAAGAACCTCTAACCCTAAGAATGCACAATCGATCTTTTCATTTTTTTTCTTTCTGATCCCTCTAAAACAGAAAAGAAAAGTGAATTAATAAGTACATTACTGTGAAAAAGAAAAGTAATTCGTGTTGGGTATTACCTTTTACTACCTTTGGTATTTTAAGGTTACCTGTTGTGTTTATTTGGTATTTATGAGATATACATTCTAAAATGGTGCTATTTTAAATCCGGGGACGTGAGGGGCCTCCTGATCTTTTCATACAAGCATGCTTGAATTTGCTAACTATAGCATGCTAAAAAAACAATAAGTAGACTTTTATTTAGAGGGAAACGTCTGTTCAAATATACATATACGGTTTACTTTTATGTCATGCCATAATTTTCAGTCGTAATTTCTATAATCCACTAGTGTAAAACGTGGAAAAATTACTTACTCACCGCATTTGGGAGTTTCAAGAATTAGTTTTAGAATCTTCGGATAACCATGTAATTATCCATCAAGTAAAATAATTGAAATTTAGTTTTAATCACTAGAACTTTTAGGAGTGTTCCGGAACAAATGTGTGTAAAAAGGTACTAGGAGCAGGTTGCCATCAGTATACAGGAAGTGTCTGCCTTGGGCAATGTAATGATCCAATGATTATTTCCACTAGAATACTTTTACTTCTCCTAGTCTCGTAACTGATGTTACTATATGTAAAACTTGTGGTTTTGGTCGACCGCAAATTCATATATACACGAAGGGAATTTCTACACTAATTCATAATTTATAAATAATGTTTTCGTATAACTTATGTTTTATTTATATCATGGACACAATAATTTAAAAAAACAAGAGGGGGTAAACCTTAGATTTAATGGACATGCTCCTTTTTTTGTTTCGTTTCCTTCAGTACTTCATTTTCCTTGTTCATTGTTCCTCCTTATCAAGAAATGATATTCTTTCTCTACCTTTACCGTTCTCCTGGGAGGAGCTTAGAAGATCAGGAACTGGAGATGCGGCAACAGCGCAGGAGGATGCTCCCTCGCTTTCACCTCACGTCCTCCTACCAGCGCCCTCCGCCCTCTTTAATGCACCGACCTCTAATGGGACAGATTGCATCCTCTTCGACGATAGGAGAATATCGGCTATCGCCCGTTTGTTAATAAGGGTATATCAAATGTTGGAAGTCTACCTTAGAATATCATTCATACTAGTTTAGATTCAAATAAAGCATTTTTGATAAGTGACATAGAGTCAGGATTTTGGGGGGGAGGTTACTAATGAACATACTATGATAGACGATTTCTGATAGACGAGGAGTGAGCGAGAGGGGATGGGGGAGAAAAAAGAAGTTACTCGTTTCTGTTTTTTTTGCATCTGGTAATATATAAGTTCGAAGGAACAAATTATCCTTACCATAAATAAATCTTATTAAATTCTCTATAAGAAAGGTTCTTTTTTTCTTTTTAATTTCTGCATAGCTTATATAGTTCACGAGATCATCAAGAAACTAATCAAAACTAATACAAAATAAAAGTAATACAAAAAAAGACGAGAAAATTACGGTTGCTTAAACCATTATCTTAAAATTACTAGTTAAGTTGAATGTTATTTTTTTGTTCTGTGTATTGAACAGTACTGAATTTGATATGTTTCATTGGTAGTTGTTATACAGATCTATATTAAACTAGCATGTAGACATCATTAAACCTTTTCTATTATTTCGAAATGTATAAAAATAATGAAACCCTCTTTCTGATAAACCTTATTATTTTGATATTTGAAAGGAGGATGAATAAATCATGGAAAGAAAAACAAGACTTTCTAATATGAAAATTCATCAACGACAAAGAAATTTCGGGCTATTAAGAAAAACACCATTATAACTTGGCGTTTTGCAACATATATTCTTGTTACATCTTTGGAAATGCCCGAAATGGACAGGCCTAGTATATTGCGCCCTAGAAGTCGGGAAAAATATTTATTTAATTTTAGACATTTTTAATGTTATCGTATACCGCCTTTACCTAGATGAATTTAATGGTTATTAATATCAATTGATATGTTATTTCGTGTAAAATAGGAACAAAAAATTGTTGATTGTATTAAATGAGCTTAAATGGGAAAAAAGTACAAAAATCGAAAGTCGCTTCTTGTAAAAAAAAAACAAAAAATTTTGTTTTTGAAAAATCAATCCATATTCGTCCTTAATGTGTATTGTATTGACATCTGTATTCGAATTTTCTCATAAATACAAAATTATAAATTGGACCTAATTTTTGGGGATACTTTTTTCTAGCGATGAACATTGCTCAGGAAATTAATTCATAACTCTTTTGGGTTTAATGCTTTTCTTTATAGTAGAAAAACAATTTCAAAACAAGAAAAATTTCTGGAAGGTTCTTTACCCTCATTCTACGCGAAATAACAATTCGAATGCTATGTTATTGTATACATTAAATACATGTACAGTAAAGAAGGCATACGAAAACAAAAAATTCTAAAATTATGTAAAATACTTTTTGTCTCGGCTGCTAGAGCTCATTGGCAAGAACCCGAACACAAGTCTAATATTTTTCGATCTAGTATAAAAAACATTTCATCGAAATCGGTGATCAAAAATTCGTAGCCTTCCTCACAAAGTTTAACTAAGCGAACTCGAACATGTGTCAAATATTTTTCGACCTAGAATCACCAAAAAAAGTTTTATTGTAATTGGTGATCCCACGTGTGTAGCAGAAATCAAACATACGGAATACATATGTATGTTCTGACTGAACTTCAAATCTTCAGTTGGCACTTACTCTATTCCATATTTTCCGAATGTGTCGCTCGATCGTGCTCTCCTTTTCCAATTTGGACACGGCCTTAGAAAAAATCAAATATGTTCAATATAGATTATGTTAATATTCTCCTTACAGATCTCTAAATATTTAATAATGTTAACTTATTCACTTAGCAATACTAAACGACCATCGCATTATGGTTGTCCAGTCAGGACATATCCTTACACAACAATTAAACTTCGTGTCCCATTGCGGAAAAAATACGAACAATTTGCCATATACAGCCAAATAAGAAACCGCTGCTAGTAGTACAAGAGCCCAGGAAGAGAAAATAGGCAGTTATTTTACCCCAATTTCTTATTACTTTAATGAAAACCATGTATAATTACTATTTAAAATTGATGAGTCTGCCAAATACAGGTAGAGGGAAAACAAAATGACAGTTGTTTAAAAAAAAAAATTGATTTTTCATTCGGAGCTCTAAATCTTTAAAACTACCAACAACACTATACAATTTAAGAGAACATCATATAAAGTAGAGTAAATTTTCTAGAATATGAGCCCCTAATAGAGCTATTTACGTTCAATAGTTCCCGAAATAGCTTTTTAAAAAGCAACATTCCATACAAAATGCGCTGAAAAATCAGAAGTTAGTGAATTTATTTTAAGAAATCTATAATCTCAAGAGCCATTTAACGTACCGATGTATATTAGCACTCAAATTGAAATTAGCTTAATGTACTATGAGGTAGTTCTGGATGTATATCTTTGTAGTAGTAGTGGTTTTTATGATATTTGCTATAGTTGTTCGGGCAAAATTTCATTGGCAAAACATATATTCATATGGGAATATCATAAATACTACTATCCCTACGAAGATATGTGTCATAAACTACTTTATAGTTAGTTTACTTTTAGGGCTCGTATTTTAGAAAATTTATTCTACTCTCAGTGTTCTCTTAGGTTTTATAGTGTTGTTGGTACTTTTAATGATATAAAGTTCTGCATGAAAAATAATTTTTTTTTTTTTCGTTTTGAAACAGCCACTATTTTTTATTCCTCCTACCAGTACTTGGTAGACTCACCAATTTAGACTAGTAATTATACATAGTTTTCATTAAAGTGATAAAAAATTGCGATGAGACAAGCGCCTTTTTTCTCCGCGGCTCTAGTACTATATGTAAACCGACTTGATGTTCCACTACAGAAGTAATTAGAGATACCTCTCTAGCCGTAGACTGTTAAACGAATAGTATTATTTTACTTAACTATTATATATATTATATAACTATTATTAAATCAACCTACTACATAGAGTGTGATGTTTGGTTTTTATGATTTTGTATACATTTAATTTAAATTCGATTAATTCAGCTGACTATAATTTTTTCAAAAACTGAATTCGAAAGATCCTAACAACCACCATTATGATTTAATTAAAAGAAATCACCTGTTGATTAAAAATATATATATATACACCTGTCAAAAAAAAAGTAATGGGTTAATGAAAAAAAGCATTATTTATTTCCACGAAGATTGTTTATTTTTAAATTTTAAAGAAATATTTATTCATAAAAGAAATCAAACTTTCGGTTAAAAAATTGATAGGAAATTTGAAGGGAATTATGTTCTAATTCGTTGATTTTGTGTTATGTTTTTATTCTCCAAATTTAGGTTTGTCTAATGTCAAATTAAAGACATATTCATTATATTTACACGTTTGTTCGTTTGTTTATTTGTTTTATCTGCTGACCGCACCCCTGACCATCTCTCCTCTTATATATCTACGGCCAACTATCTTCACATCATTATATTTACACATAATCCAAATTATTCTTATTCTAATATTATTTATATATTGAGAATATGAATTTTTAGGTATTTTTTTTTAATCTAGTACTTTTTTATGCATATTCTTGAAGTGAAACGTGTACAATCATATTTTATAATACATAACCACAATAAGGTGTTTCTTGGTTGGGAAATAGTACACAGTGATAGCAAAGGTATTTTTTTTTCGTTAAAATTAAGTTGGAAAAATATTTCTATTATTTTTCAAAAATTTAGAATGCCAGGCGACACTTAACATCATATAAATCAATAAATAGTCTTTCTCATGTGAAAGACTATTTATAAATAGTCTAATAGTTCTTCTGTGAAAGAGTGGAAGGAAATAAAAAATTCTATAGTTGACATTACTGTTTTGTAATCGTATTATTAATGTTACTTCAATAATCGATTCAATAGTTCGATATATTTTTCTTAAAGATGATTTTTAATTAAATCCAAAGTGTAAATTTGAAATTAGATTTTATCAGGTTCGTCTTTTCGTTCTAGCTGAAGAAGGAAGATCTTTCGAAGTAGAAAAAACCTTGTCTGAGTCCTTGAGTGACGCTTTTAGCTTAACCCCTTGACGGATATCGTTATAGAATAATAGTTAACAATGCTTTTTCTATTTATCTATTTCTGCATTGCCTAAGGGTAATTCTACATCAAGGCAGTGCTTGAGACAAGAGCACTGCTGAAATTATAGCTGTAGAATAAATCTAAAGATACAGAGCGGGGTTATTGAATATGCCCCAGCACGGAGACCTCACAATGATGACTGATTGATTTCCATTCCACTCTTGTTCCAGTTCAATTGCTGCAAGCTGTCGCTGTTGTTTCTGTATAGCGGTTTGGATAACGTTGACTTTTCATGATTAATTGTAAAACCTTTTTATTTTTAAAGGTCTGTAGGTTAAGGAAAAATATTACATACGGGATGGTTGGAATGAAGGCAAAAGAACACTTAACATATTATTTGACACTAAACAATGTGAAATAAACTTTAATGGTGTAAAGATAAACTAAAAGTAATTCTGTAGTCCTGTACTACCTAACCATGGATACCAAATTTGACAGCACGATACTATTTTTCAGACCAGAAAGGAACTGATTACAGAAAAAATAACAACATAAAGATTTATATAAGTATTGATTAGAAAAGAGGCCCGACCAAACTTCCCTGCGAATCATTGGTCCATATGGTTCTTCAATTGCTTTCTTAATTTAATCAGTAATGCTACATACACGATCAGTGGTTTATGATTTTGCCGAAATCGAAATTGATCTAATTAGGTATGGAATAATCAGATTTTCGCAATATAAAATAGTGCTTAGAAATGTTATCCTAATAGATCAATCATTCTTGTGTTTGCTAAAAAAATAAAATCAATCAAATGGAAACATCAAGTATTTTAGAAGTTTTCTATTAATGTGTCAATTTCTGTAAATTATAGGTCTCTTAAGCAAACTAAAATTCTACAGCGAAAATTGTTAAGTTACTGTAAATACTTGCAAACGCAAGGAAGAACCGCCTACAACATCGACCACCAGTCGGTCATCACTGGCTATCAATGAAATAGATAATACAAATCAACATTAGCATTAAAAATTTAACTTATCTACATCTAGATACTCCACTAATAATTTCATAATAATTGTTTATTGTTCGTAATTTTGTGATGGCATCTGGTAGTTGGCCTCATAACGATTTATTAGGTTCCATTAACACTTTCCCTAATTCGCTACTCCATAAACCTATTTTTCTCAGCCCATCCATATTTCCCATACAGGATGTCCGAATTGGAGGGATATTGAGAATTAGGGTTGTCATGAACTAGTATGAATTTCAGCCTCTACTTTCGTTTTATCATATTTAAAAGCATTTTTCTTGACAAGCGTGTTTCAAATGCTGCTCTTAAAATAATAATAATAAAATATACTTTTAAACCTTTACGTAAAGATTATTATGTGCCTACCAACCTAGAAGAAACTGTGATAAAGCTATACTTTTCCATAGTACTTGTCAGATTTTTTTTATTTTGATTGCATTTTAAAGCGGTCTACCCATTGTCTACCCGATATATTATTTACATGGAAATAGCTTCATTGGGAAACAAATCCTCATTTTTTCCCCTGAATTCCGAATCGCCAATATCTCTCTTATGAAAGAGCCAATAAAACAGTAAAACGACCCGAGTGGCTCCATCGTTTCACGTTTATAAACTAAAGCATGTACTTGGAGACCATTATGCTAAGAGTACTATATTATTAAACATCCTTGAGACTGTTCCGTGGTCTAAAAGGCTGCCCAGTTTGGCAATAGAACGTGTCACTGAGTCCGAGTGGTCACGGCTGAGCACGGCCCAGTTCCCACGATCATCTCCCGCCAAATGTCAAGTTCCCGCCTCCCACTCCATAGACCTGCCACCGCCCACAGCTGACAAATGGACCGAATCTTCTCTCTTGATGACTTTTTGTAATTTATTGCCCCTTTTACGAGTTTCTTTATATGCTATATTAATTTTTGTTATTTACGGTGCTTATTCAGCCGCAGTGAAATACCGGTCTATATGGAAATGAATACTAAAATAAGAACCATTCAAGAACTATTCTTTTCATTATTGGTTACACTATGAAATAAATCATTTGAAAAATTAACCTGGATGACATATGATATTTGTTTCACCACTGTTTTTTATATATCGAAGTCGACATTTTTTTTCAAAATTATAAATATTTCAATAACTTGAATAACTAAACTGCAGACTGAACACTTATATTCTTGAAGTTTTGAGCTTATAAAATCTCCACAACAAATATTTTCGTATATATTTTAAATAATCCGATTTTTTCATTATGAGTGGCATGAGATCACCAGCAGAGCTGTTTAGGAGAAAAAAAAAATCTATTGCATTTCTGGTCGAATGACTTTAGCGTAAAGTTGCTGTCAAGTCCCAAACAAGTCTTAATTTACGGTAAAAAGGTTTCCCAAAATTTTTGGCACATTGGACCCTACAAGTGGTACTAGCACAATAAGGATATAAATGAATCAAACAATATGATGAAACACATACTTACTAGAAACTTCCTCGTTACCCTTACTAACGAATGTACTTCAATATTTGATACAGCACGACCAAAGAACATACAGTATATGAAATGGGGAAATATCTAGGTGAAAATACATATCCACATTATCCATATCCACGTTTTGTCCCACTATGATGTCACAAATAAAATTCTAAAGTTTTAGCGTGATCCAAATTTTGTTGTTCTGTTTCTATAAATTATCGTAAATATTATTCATCCCTTCATTCTAATAATAGAATATTATGAATATTAGAATATTATCGTAATAATATTAATATTTTCGTAAATAATATTCATAAATATTCATCAGTAACTTTTGAAGGAACTTCCATTATTGGCCGTCTCGGGATTGGAAGTAAGAAACATTTGGTATTCAATTATAGATTCCACAGTCTTCAGTTCTACTTCCTTACTACCGATGGTGAAATTAAAAAATATCTATATATTTTCCCATAATCAAAAATTTTCACTCAGATTTGGCATTTCAGTCATTTCTGAAAAAAAAATCTGATGTGTATCAACCTGGCGGTCTCTATCTCTCACTTCGACTCCAGAGTACACTATATTATACCTATCAGGTAATGTTTGATGTCCACTTCCTCTTTTCCTCACTTCACATAGCGCTATTATGTCAACTTTGTGTGTTTTAATTCTTTCCACTAACACCTTTTCCTTTCCTGTGAGCGATCTTATATCCCAAGTGGCAAATCGTAGTTCCTTGTCCCTACCTTGTCCGTAATCGTTAGACTGCCCAAATCCGAGGCTGTCTAAGTTCCTTTGAAACATTTATACTCCATACGACTGATTGGCCCAGTGATGGAGGCCCCTAGCCCAGGAACAACAGGTTGCCGGCTATACTCCCTACATTGAGTCTACCCAAGAGAAGCGATCCTGGGGTCTACATTGTATTTGTCCTTAGTATCAGTGTTTGTGAATAGTAAGTTTCTGTTATTTGTAAGTGTGCTGTGTACTGAACTCAGGAGACCGGAGGATCTTTAATCCCCACTAGTAGAACGCATCCACTCTTTTAGACATCAATAGCTCAAAATCTTCAGCATTTTATCTTAACCATGAAATGAAATGAAATAACCTTTTATTTATGCTAAATTAAGATCATTACAAAATATAATACAAACATTTGTTGAAGATAGAGAGAGAAAAAAATTAAATAAATAAATAAATTTATATATATAATAGTTGACAAAACATTAAATTCTATTAATTTTCTGTTATTCTTCCCTCTCTCCATCTTTCTGTATCCTTTTCTGCACAGGCCTTCCCTTTCGGGAGTAATATTCAGCACTTCCCGGGGTGACCAGCCCTATTGGGAGGCGAGTTCTTCTCCTTTTTTCTTCCATACAACCCTGTCCTTCTCCACCAGAGGGGTCCTGACATCCTATTGAACATATCGCTCCATCTTTTTTTTTGACGTCCTCTTCTTCTTTGAAGGTCGTATGGAGTACATTCTGTGGCAATTTTTGGCCATCTGTCATCTTCACATCGAAGGAGGTGCCCTCCCTGCCCATTTCCACTTGCTCAATCTTGTCATGTTCAGTGTGTCAGTGAGTTCTGTTATCTTAACCATAGTTAACAATTGATCTTAACCATATTTTATCTTAACCGTTAGAAAGTCGAATGTCTTGTGTCCTATATTAACAACATTTAGATTTAATCCCCTTATTAGGTGAAATATTGATTTGAAATAAAGTAAAACCTTTGAAACGTTCTATTTTATATCATATATTATATATTGTTTAATAAGGTTAAGTTTTTTTTGTCAGAGAGTATGTCAGAAATAATCCCCCTTATCTATAGGGTGCCACCCCATTCTAACCATGGTGGAGGGTAAAGTTTTCATTTTGTGGTGTCGGCACTGAAACAAAAGTCAACCCCCAGGCCGGATTTGAACCGTGGCCCTACTGTCAGGAACCAGTTACAGTTGTCGCTTTAATTCGTTCGGCCACAAACGACCCATCTATCTTTATCTGTCGTTTCTAGTATTATTTTTTTTAGATTCGATTGTTTCACAATAGTAACTCATATGAATTTTTCTAAATAATGTCATATCTGCAAATCAAATTGTCTATACACTAGCGATTCATCGAAGCTGGCTGAGAAACGATCTTGGATTAATAATTCGACGTATTACGAACAAAAAAGGGTCACGAACTGGTTCTCGTATCTTAAAGTTGCTAATTTAGACTAAATGAGGACAGCTGCTGTTTGAAGGCGGCATTAACTCGTTGAGTTATCGCCTGTTGGTCAAGACAGTGTGACTTGAAGCAAATCAATTTGTGGATGATCGTGCGGTTAAGCTGAAACATTGCTTATTTGGCTGGTTCAAACCTGTCGTCAGTGGATCAGTAGGACCATTAAGAGAAGCATTTAATTGCGAGACAGTGGTCGATATTCATCGGTAAGCAGTTCATATTGGCCTATAAGTTGATGCATATTATGTACTGTATTATATCCCCATTGAGCTTTGATAGAGGCCTATATTAAAAGATAATTTTTTTATTATTTATATAGTACAGTAGGCTGAAGTTAATTTTTAACAAGTAGGGTAATTTGTGATCGTGTACATAGATAATATATTTAAATTTGTTACAATTGTGGAGTTTTCTTCATCAAGTTAATAAATCTTCTTTTAGAAATTAAAGAATCCATGAAAAACTAAAAATCTACACCAAAAATTTATTTAGTTTATTTAAAAACTTAATAAAGTTTTTTATAATAACTATAAATGTTCACCTTTCAAATAGTGCTCAAAAGTTAACATTTTCAATACAAATTTAATTTATCTACATGAGATGTTTGCATTATTTTTTTAATGAGTTTCCAAAATTCAATATATTAAATTTTGATAGAAAAGTCTTCAAATTTTCTATGAATACATACTTTAAGCAAATCTAATAAAATCGTTCTGGTAAAATAATAAAATATTTAATTTTGTTTAAATAAATAATTTAAATTTTATCCATTATAGTCTCAAAACATTTTATTTTCCTTACAAGTCCGACCTTTCGGCCATCCTCAGGGACAATCTTAATACAATTTTTGAACTAAATAATTTGAAAACATAACTTCATGCAGGCTATTCTGGCCAGGTAAATTCAACAATTTCTCTAATTAGTCCGTTTTCATATTAAAACAAAAATTAAAATTCTTTATCATAATCACTAATTGTTAAAATTTATCAAATATTGTTGTGATAAATTTTTACGAATAGTGACTGTGACCAAGAATTTTCATTTTTATTTTAATGTGAAAATTCCCTAATTAGAAAAATTGTTGAATTGACCTGGGCAGAATAGCCTGCTTGAAGTTGTATTTTTAAAATTATTTAGTTCAAAAATTGTAGTTAGATTGTCCCTGAAACGTCGGACTTGTTAGGAAAATAAAATGTTTTGAGACTATAATGGATAAAATTTAAATTATTTATTTAAACAACTTAACCAGTCCCAAGAAATTATTTAAGGTTATAAATAAAATATTTAATACAATTATCTTAAATGCAATATAATTCACTTGAATATAAATTTATATTGTATAACTTTTTATATATATATATATATATATATATAGACTTAATGTAATGTATTTGAGACGTCTGAAGTAAGACGGTAGTAATACCACTCTACAAAGTTGCAGTAAATTAACAAAAGTATTTTTCATATACAATTTTTGAAAATATCCTTTTTTTATTTTTAATTAAAATGATTATATTACATTATGAAATGAACTGTTTCATCTGGGACATGCTCTCTTCTCGAAGTGAATGAGGAAGCTTAAAAGATTGGAGTTATCTCCTTAATGTTCCAATGCTCAACATAATATATATATGCAATACATTAAATTTATGGAACAAATAAATTCATATTTATACACATGAAAATATATTTTGCATACCCTTTAACTATAACAATATAATAATCATAATAATAACAATAACAATATTTATATAATAATAATAAAATAAATAATGTACATTGTTAGAGAATGATATATAATTTGGTAAAAAAAAAATTAAGAAAAAAAAGGCTGCACCGTTTTTGCTCCATTAAGCCAGATAGAGCTGGTTATTTTAGTTTTAATGTTTTTTTCTTAATATTTTTAAAAGTAAAATTCGCTTGCTAAACTCCTGGTATACGCTTAAAGTATTCACTTGAGGTATTCACTTTGGAAACCTTCTGTTCTATATCCTTTAAAATATGTTGTATGTAAATGTAATGTCATTAAAACAGCAAAGCACACTGCATTTAAGTGCCTAAGGTTTTTCTCTCTTTTTAATTTCTTTATTTTTCTCTTAATTAAAATTCTTCAGCGCTGATAGTTCGTAAAATTTATAAATATAATTAGAAATTTGGCCAAAATAATATACAACCTTTTAAATTACGCCAGGGACTGTTTTTTTATTGTGTGTTATTCGTTAATTTTCTATATTATATGTTTTATCCCAATTGCTATTTAATCTCATTTTGTTTAATAAAGCGAATCATCTTTGGGAGCAGTAGAGCAATAATTTATTATTATGTTATATAAATATACCATTAAATTTATCTAAAGTGTTGTAAATACAGTCGTTAATCTCAATAAATATGCTTTATTTATAATTTATTTGTCTTTATATACATCTAAAACATACACTTCATTCAAAGGTTTGGTGTATTTCTTGTTCGTAGGGGGGGGGGGGGGTTGGTTGAAAGATAAGGGTGCGTTGTTATTTTCCTGTTAATCAATTTGATGAGGTTATAATTAAGGTTACAATAAATTGCAGTCTTCGTAAAGCTTACATCAAAGAGCTCTCGCATGAGATAAGAGGCACATGTCCCCTCCTCTATAAGGTAAGGCGAATGATAGCTAAGTGCACTTCACTACTCACAATAATTTGAATAAAGGCCTGACATCCATAAAAGGGCTTATTGACTTAAATTTATTAGCCTTATGCTGCAACAATAATCTAAAATTTCACTTTGTACAACCTAAAAAAAAAAAAAATCCTTCTGTAAGTTTGTTTGAGTTTTTGAATATATTTATCACCGACATTTAGGGCCAAGTTTCGGCACAGAAAAAACATCATTTCATTCTTAAAATATATATTTTTTTTAAATGATGGTAAGACTTATAAATTAAATTACCAGAACAATATATAAATAAATATATATATATATAAACATAAATTAAGAATAATTGAAACGGTCATTGCAAGACCCACATTAAGTAATCAGGGTAAGTGAGTTGAAATTTTGGGTAAGTGCATGAACGGGGCTTTTTCCATATTTGTTTTGTTGGTAGAGTTGCCATCTATGGTTATTTGATATCAATGGGGTGGATTTACGTCAAATTACCACTCCCAACAAAAAAAAAAATCAGCGATTATTCCCCATTTATATATTTGTCTCGGATATCCACTGACACCAGTTCCTCTTAAATCATTTTTTAAAGGAAGACCCATTGTCTGGATAAAAAGAGCTTAAATTAGTTTATCATTTCCTCTTCAAAAAAGACCATATATTCGACGCTTTAAACAGCAGAAGTCTTTCTGTCAGTGACTTCTGTATGTGGTTCTTGCATCCGTTATGAAATAATTATTTTGATGGCATTGTTTTGGAGTTGTACTTCCCTCTTCTTCTTTTTTTTTTTTTTTTTTTTGTATTTAATCATTATTAACCTTCCATAGATTTAAATTTCAATTAAGTTAAAAAAAAGATTTTTATTATTTTATTATTCAAAAAATTGTAATGATTATTCCACTTTGACTTCTTTTTTAGTCCAGAGAAGTTTCAGAAAATTCATTCGCTTGTAAATGAAACAGTTTTATAGTGATTACCGTTTGAAACATATACTAAATCATCTTTTTGAAATTCTTATTCTTTCTTAGTTTGCTCCACGATACGTCCATGATACCTCGTTGTTAGTATCATTAGTTCGACAACATATTCTGTTAACTAAATTTTGGTTTAACCATTCATTAGATTGTTGATTGTCGACCACTGTATAGAGCAGATCAATTTTCTTGTTGTCTAAATATTTTCTGAAATTCCCTTAATTAAACGCACCATATTGATCTTCAAGCAACATTTTTATATTTCCTTCGTCCACTGGGTTGAACAGTTTAATTTGTATATGTCATTAAAAATGAATCTGGAAAGTGCAGAATCAATGAAGAACCACATTTGCCTACCGTTATATTTGTCATATAGTTATTTTCCCATGTTTATAATGTAAATTAATTTTAGTTCTTATAACTATAAACAATAATAATATTGTTTTAGAAAGTTATTAGAACCAACTATATAGCAGTGGAGTGATTATCTGATTTTTTGTCTGAAAATTATTTGTAATGAAGACATACGATTTCAAAACGTTTATTACATGTACATGGTAATGATGTCTTCCTGGTACTTACGGAAGGTTAGGTAACAGGCAAAGATAAGTACCTAATGACTCCTGTGTTAGATTCGGAGTATGTATCTTCTTCAACATTTCAAGAGTCATTCGACTCTGTATGAGGCCGTTGAACTACAAATTGTTTTTATTGTGTAACAATATTACATAATTAACATTACCGAATGAAAATTTTTCAAATTTACTTGAATTTCTAGTTCACTAATTTTTCTCTTTGGGAAGAGCACTTTGCAGAAACGACTATAGAAAACCCCAGATACCAAAAATGTAGTTACACTATCTTTAGTGCCTTGAACTTTATCGTACTATTTGTGTAATGATTTTCACTAATTACATGCTGAACCTATCACCTACTTAGGATTTAATCTTGACAAGCGATTTATACTATTCCTCATAAAAATCTGAAGCTATAAGAGTTTAGTCGTAGTTTCTTACTACTTCAACATTTACTGTGGATGCTCTTACTGTTCAGCTTATGAAATGACAATAATTAGGTATTTTTAACATCCCTGTGTGAGATTTGGAATTACTAAAAAATTGAATTTCCCCAAATACACAATTATGACAATCAAAAATCCTTCCTTCACTCCTCAATTGTTTTTACTACATCAAGCATAAAAGTCCAGAAAATGACTTTTATAACTCATATATTGCTGATTTGCCGTAGATGCCAACCCTATCAAAATGAAGTTTAAAGACTTTATAAACCTTACCACTCAAACCGAGAATCATTGAGATTTTATGATATAATATAACGATATTATAACCAAGAAAATGAAACAGAAAATATTCATCATTCCAGTCACATCTGAAAGAATTCTCTATTAGAAAAAAATTCAGAAGTTTCTCATAAATCGATGAGAGTGAAAACGTGCACTATGATGCATTTTTTTAATTGAGTAATAATCCTATTGTTGATTTTTTCATATTATTTTTAATTTCAGACTAAGTTATGAAAGATTCTTTCTTTTGTTTTTGTATTCATATACAAAACATTAGCTAGGAATACCATGCTTATTTTTAACTTACAGATGAATTTCTTTTTCTTAATCAAGGAGACTAAATGAATGAAGCAGAACAAGATAATTTTATTCGAATATTAGTAAATATGTTAAAGTCGAAATATAGCTAAATCAACTACAGCTCAAAAAATAGAATTAAAAAACATAAATTTATTTTTAGTAAATAATATTTGTAATTTAATAAAAAATATTTTAAATTGATTTTCATTAATAATAAAAATAGTTTCATTAAACGTCATCTTAATTGTTGATTTTATGAATACAGGTATTTTGAAGTTTGTTTATTTCCCGTAATTTCTGAGGTTGTTATATTTTTTCTAATATTGTGCATCTCACACAAAAATTGGGAACGCCTTGAAAACAGAACAACACAGTTAAGTACATAGTTCCGAAAGGCTGCCGCTATATATTGGGTGTGTCTATTTGTTTTGGTCTCTGGTGAGCCTTGCTTGGTTCTTCAGCAACATGATATAAATTAAGTATTTGCATACTAATTGCAGTGGTAATCCAATCTATAAATTTTTTACTTTAAATAATTATCTAACCAACATAGTGCCGACCATTAACAATAGCCTGTTTTCAATTTCGATCCATATGTTTGTTATTGTTTTTCGACCAAATCGTAAAAAGATAAGATTTTCTCCTCGAACAAATAGCTTATATTTATATTGTTGATTAAATAAACTTTTCCTTGGACTACAAACTATTACAGCTTATACCTGCGACAGATTATCAGATAGTGATACAGATATATTCAATAGTTCAAATTTTAGTTCGTTTACAGACCGGCAAACCTTATGCGTAGTATCTTGGAGGTTTTAGATCCTGAGGTTGTCTATGACTCGAGGCTACGCGGATTGATGAAGAGCGGTCAACGACTTGTGTTCCATTTGTTTTATTTTTCTCTGCGACAGTTCTGAATCATCATGACGTCATCCCAGTATTCATAGCAATCTGGTGTGTTGCTTTTATTCTATTATTCTACGATTGACTCTGAATAAACCTATTAGAACTACATACTACACTTGTTTATGTTTATGAATTAATATTAATATTAAAACAAAAATGTCTATACCATAATTATTATTACTATATCTCATCCCATTATTTCTATATAGTCATCCTTCTCTTATTTTATAAGAGATATAATAAAACTGAATAGATAATATGTATTTATTGAAAGCATACAACTGCATATATTGAATTTATTATGTTTTAATATTGTCTACCCACTGTTATTTTGGACCGCCTCGAAATAAATGTCAACCCAAATCTAGCCGATGTCGTAGCAGATAAGAAGTTGCTAAGGTGATGCCTCAACTCCTTCAGCTACAACAGCCTTTGTCATATTTTTAACTAATCATACCTTTTCCTCGTTTCGATAAATGATTATTTAATAAAGAAAAATGAACAGATCACAAAAGCTCTCTCAGTCTTAGACTCTCTTGCCAGCACCCATTGATTTTAATTATAAGCACTCTCTTCAACTATGAAAATCGTTTCAGATTCAAATGTTCGAAATACGTATTATTTTTTTTACATGGCTTGATATAATGTACTCTTTACCAAAACATAGAAAGGTATAATGAGAGTTTCATGTAACACGCCTTCTTCACTAACACCATACTGTTTTCTCCTCGTACCGTCGCAAAACATTTTAACTCTACAATTTCCTCCTTAGCTGTGTAGTCAGTAATCACTTGGTATCTGAATACATGACGCATTGTGACGCAACAAGAAGGTCGAGCAAAGACCTCTAACGACCCCACCACAGGCTTGGGAGTCTTCTTTTGTAAGGGTGAAATTTGAATATATAAATAGCAAGGCAGTTGTTGTATCCTCATTTTGAATATTTATCATCGATTTCAGTTTAGTTTTTGTTATAGTCATGTATAAAATTTAAATCGGTTATCAACTAGTTATTAAAGATTCTGCTGTAATATGCTCGAATATTCTTACAAACGAAAAACTAACTTTAAAAAGAAATAAAATTGTTTGGAACACAACAAAACATCATTAAATTCAATTTTTTTCTATTGAAAATTTTGTAACATGACACATTCTACCAAAAAGTTCTTCACTTTTTTGTACACATTTAATTTTTAATCAAAGTACACTCTTGATTATTATTTCTTATTTAATTAAAATAGACTTAAATATCTCTATGCTTGTAAACATTAAAAAAAATTGGAACTTGGGTCAGTCGGCTCATGTATCGTATAATTTATTTGGAATACATCACTGCTTATAGTTACAACATTTTGCCCATGAAAGTCATGACCAAGGCCCGACTTTGTATGCAATAAACTACTAATATGCATTCCTAAATTAAATTTGGAGGAGGAATTAAAAATTAAACAAGTATGCAATGATGGAAATAAACAAGTATGCAATGATGGAAATAAACAACTAGATGATATTATCAAAACAAATAAAACATAAATTAATTGGTCTGAGGTATATTTTTCATTTCGATTGATTACCAGACTTTTTTATTTCATTTTATCTTTTAATGAAAACTAATATTCTTTTGTCTAAAATATTTTTATAATTATTAAGAGATATTTCTGCATAGTATTATTCATTATTTTGTACACCTTTTCCACTATATGGATCTCACATTTCAAATATGGGGTATTTAAAATTGCAACATTTCAATCCTATTACTAGGTGTAATATTTTAACTCTGAAGAAAACTATGCAACTTCCGGAATCTTAATTAATAATAAATATTACCGCTTCTACAGAAAATAAGTTACAAACTAAAATCCATATTTTGAGATTTCAATTATATCATTATCCTCTTGATTTTATATTTTTTCGCTCATTGATAATTAACATGCGATTGTAACCTGAAATTTTAACTCCAATTTTTTTTCTTTATTGAAATTATACAATTGTGCACTTTTATGCATTTACCGACAATTATGCAAAATATAATATGGCTAATTGCTCCTGAGTAGTTTAATATGTATGGATGAAAACAAAATATGCAATTAGAAATAGAAACATTATAATTACTTTTTACGGTAAGATTATCTCTTAATATTGTGAAGCATCTATTCGACTTAATCAGGGGTCTTAATCTTTTACCTTTCGAGTACTGTTTCGTAACCTAATTTTATCTAAGGTATTTCTCCATTACAAACTAGTTGGTAAATTTGGTTTATATGGTCCTTTGTCATCATTTGCTCTCTAATATTCAATTTAATGTTTCTCCAACTGATAACAACCCTGTATTACAAGTGGTCCTCAGAACTAGATAAATACTATAGTAAAATGCTTTTATTTACACACATTATGATTAAAATAAATGTTTTATATTTATTGAATAATTTTTATATCATATACCATAATTATACCACGTTTTACTGCATTTAGTTATAATTTAGCAAAATCATTCTTGTTTTAAAAATAAAATGTTTAATAAGATTTTTTTAATTCGAAACCATTCCAAAATTTATATTTTAAATTTATTACCATTTAAATTTATTAGTAAATGTTATATTTAACTATTACCAATACTTAGTTATTAATATTTTTCCAAAACAGAAGACTAAAGTGGAATCCACATTACTTTATCCACTTAAAAGGCGAGAAATTAACCAACAATTTGGACAACTATATAGACAGGTAAGTAGAAAATTACAACCTTTCGTGGGCAACACTTTACCACTTTACAAAACTTATTTGAACTTATGGCAAAGAATTGTGGGGGACTAAAAATCAAATCTCTCATATCAAACGCGTTCAATCCTTTCTCAGTCTAAAGTCCTTCGAACAATAGTCAATGCTCCTTACACGATACAATACTCTACATCATGTCCTAAAGATCCCATTTGTATTAGACCTAATTAAATCCAAATATCAGTGAGTTTCTCATGGAATGTGTATATAATTCCTTAGCACAATCCCTATCAAGCATTACCAATCCCTACAACCCTCCCCGAAGGCAGTGATCCAGAGACCTTTTGTAAATAATTGTTTTAAAGTTCTGGTAGTGGCGAGATTCCTCTCTCAAGTCCTGAGCATCTGTTGGTAGTGCCATTACTCATCCTCCACTGGCTTCTAGTACCAGTGACGTGGTTGAGAGGGAAGCCTGAGAACTCCTCCTGTTTTCGCCACAAGTGGAGGACTGAATGTAAGTGTTGTGAATAGGAATGATTGTGTTAAGATGTTATTTTATTTCAAGTTTAATTTTGTTTTTTTTAAATTTTATTATTATTTATGTTTTTGTTAAAATTTAATTTATATATTTGTAAATATGGTGTGAATGAGTTCTATTATCCCTATAACCATTGTCTAAACATAAGACAGAACGTAATTTTACAAAATAAAAACAAATTCGTAATATTTTTATTTATTTATCAAAATTTCTTTTTTCTTTTTTTTTATCCACCTTTTGTTGTTAAACTACGGGTATTTATATCTATCCTATAGATTAAAAATATTAGATTTATAATTACGGGAACTACAGTCTAACTATAGAACCCCTTAGTTTCTAATCTTGCATCCTCTTCCATTCCTGACAATCCTCCGAGGCTCCTGAAAAGAAGATGGCCACGAGACCAGCTAATGTAAAATGTCATTAGAGTGCTACCAATGGGTAGTTTCTCCACACTCCAATTTAACTTAGATCAGATTTACTAAATGTATTATAATTTAGAGTTGTAAATAGCAATAAATAAATATTAAAAAAAAACTATTATAGAACTACAGTATTAATTACTAGTACATAAACCAAAATAATTTTAATAATAATGGATTTTGAAAATTTAGTTCTAACCAACTTGGTTAAGTTTATTTATACAACTTCTTGATATTTAATTAAGAGGTTGGGTTTTCTCGTGAAATTTGTTGTGTTAAATTGTATAGTCTGGAAATTACTCTTATAAACATATTTCACCTAAGTCAACAATGGCTAATGGACAAAGTGAAAAATTTATGTATGTATTTGAGTTCAGTTATTTTTTTTTTATTATCTTATTTTAATTAAAACATAATTGCCAGGATCTTTGTTATTCTCGGCTAATTTTCTTTTGAGGGGAACCAACATTTTAAATTTTTTGTTTTTTAAAACGTGTTATTGATAAGCCTAGACCTAAGTGGAACAACTCATTAATGGTGGCAAGACATATTAGGCTCATCTATTTGGAAAGACAGCATTACCTTTCACTTCGCCCCATTCACGGACGTTTGTGTTTACATGGACCAAGGCCTATAAAAATACATCTTACATAATTGTATACTCTTATTCAATTTAATAAATTATATATTTTAAATGGTAAAAGTCCGGAACAAATATCTAAAATCCAGTATAGGTGATATATAATAAAAACTTGAGTAATAATTTTCTCAGAGAAAACATGAATTAAAGTAAATAAATTGGTGAAAAGTGAAAAGGTCATTAATGGAAAAAATAAAATTTTTTTTTTATTGAGTTTGTTTTCAGGTATGTGCAAATTTAGGAAGACGCTCAATTTAGAAGTTTTATATTTTTGTGCGTAGTTTAGTTTTCAAATACCGAATAGTTTTCCGATTCAAATTTACGAACAAGTTATTAATTCGTTCATTTTTTTACCTAAACAATTATATTTCTAATATTTCATAATTTTCTAACCCCAACACAACGCTTTTATTCAAACAGTTTCAATCAGGCTGGCGCCAAAGAGTCAATTATTGGAATTATGTTTTAGCTCTATTCTAATCATCGGATAAAATTGAAATTTGGTAAAAATCTATAAACCCTATGACAATTCTATTATTCTGTCATTGAGGTAATAGAGAATGAAGACAGCTTTATGATTTTCTTTCTGGCGCATATAGAACTACCGTGCTTGAGATTTTTAGATTCATATCGACGACTTCCCTAGAGCAAAAACTTGGCGTTATTGAGCAGGACTCAGTGACGTAGCTTGTTGGGAGTGGAGAGGGGTGATCAGCTAAAACTGACACATTTGAGGAAGTGGCAAAATTTCACAGTAAATAATAATAATGTCTTCTATATATTTGAATTCAAATTTCCATTTGAGCTGGGAAATTTGTATTTGGATTTTTTCTATTTATTTATATTTACAACGGTACATTATAATACATTTAGTAAATTTGATCTCAGTTAAAATGGAGTGATACATGTGTGTAGATAACTAACCCAATGATAGCACTCTAATGACGTTTTACATTTGGATGTCTCGTGGCCATCTTCTTTTCAGGCGCCTCGGAGGATTCTAAGGAATGGAAAAAGAAGCAAGGTTAGAAACTAATAGGTTCGCGTGGTTAGGGAGTTTATAATGGCAGGAATGAGATCTGGTTCGGGCAACATCGGTTACATAGGGAACATTGAGGTCTTATTGTATGATTTTATAAGTGACAAAGTAAGGAACATTGAAGATTTTTAAGAATTGGATACTAGAGAAACTCGAAGGTTTAGTGAAGCCACAAAGCTCAACTCCGTATGTCCAGATTGGCCTTATTAGAGTCATATAGATCAGTTTTGCTTTTACAACTTCTAACATGATAATCCAGTTTACAATTGTAAGAAAACTATTTTATACTACTAAGTACATGACTTTCATTTTTTAAAAAAATATGATTTTAATTTGAAAAAAGATTAATTTTTTTTTTTTTGTAGGAACCTAATATTTACTGTTCTCGTTGAAATAACAGAATTACAATCCTCCATTTAATCATTCGATTTAAAAACATTCTATTAAAGCATTTGATGGCTACCGTTTCAGATAAAGCATCTTTTATTTTTGTAAAAAATAAAATTAAAATAAAAAATAAATTTGTTTAAGATTTTGACTTCTGTGTTAAAAGATATCATTTATTTAATTTCTGTATCTTAGAAAATATATATAACGCCAAAAACTGAGACATATATATTATTTGTATATAAACACATACGTCTCTATATACAGCTATATGAATGTATGTTTGTATAAAAAAAGTAATAATAATTAAAATCAATGACTTCAAGTAGGTTCAAATTACGTTTATGGTTCAATCAAAAATATAAATATGATAAGTAAGTTTATTCTCTAATTTTAAATCGATATATTTTATGAACAGATAGCTGTAGAAAACAATTAATTCTAAGCAAGAGTTTTTCGATAATGTTCTTAGTGTACGCGCGTAATTAGAATTCACTAATCCCCCAAAAAGATTCATTTATTTGTTTGTATTTTAAGTTTCTGTTTTTTAATAGTAAATAACTATGTTAAAAAGAAGATTCAATGACTTTTTAAGACCAGTGAAATGTCTCTTCTGAATAGAATTCTATATGTTTTAGAATAATTGAACCATCAATTTTTAGTTTCAAATAGACTTATTTATTTAAAGTATATTCATAAATGGGAGTTAACATTATAATAAATTTTAATGAAAAATAACTGAAGTCTTGATTGAAGATTTTACTTCAATTCATCCTAACTTGTACCCTAGAGAACAATCCCCCGTACCAAATTTCAGTTAATTTAATTAAAGGGGGCAGCTAAAGGTGCCAAAAGGTTGTGGAACATTTTTTATTACTCATGCATATATGTGTAAAAATCTCCGAATTCGTCTCCAGGCTATGGAACGTATATGGCCCAAAAATTGTGGAATGTTTTTATCCACCCTAAAAACATGTACGAAACTATGTACGAGTATATAGTAAAAATCTCCGAAATCCTCTTCAGGTTATGAAACGTACATTAAATCCACTCTCAACTCCTTCCAATATACCAATCTGTTCCTGAAGTACAAAAATCAATTACGTATTTCAGTAAAAATACGACAGGAATAACTAATAATATTCACAATATTATTGTAAAGATTTTATCCAAGAAGATTTTATCCAAAGCTCTTTGAGTTTATCACTAATTCTACATGATGAACTGATCTGTTCATAGCCGTTTTTTATCTAAACCTATTTATTATTTTAAAAGTATAGAAGGGATACTCCCTTCACATAAAAATGGGACGAAAAAGAAAGAAATTTCTTAATATATTTTTTGTATTTTAATCAGAAGATTGTAACATTTCCTAAAAATATATTATCCTCGATTACCTAACTTGTTACTACTAATAACAGTTTAATTGTGTTAATTGGTTAAGGAAGTAAGAAGCTTTAAATTTCCTTCAATGGTCGGAATTCGTGTCATCACAATTCAGTTACTTAGTAAAGCGTGAATTAGCATTACTTAATTATTAAAGATGTGATTTATGTTTATTTTTGCAGTTATCTCTGCGTTCTTAATTTTTTGGAAGAATTTCCTCTGTACTCCCTTAATTATGATTACCTCATCCTCTTATCATCTACCGCCTCGTCACCCAGAAGGGCCAACCGACGTTGCTATAATTCGCGCACATCTAATGAGACATGTAGCCCGACTAGAGACGACATGAAGGCCAGCTTGCGAAGAGCGGTGAAGGGAAGTTCCCACGCCTCCCTCAGGGTGAAAGTAACTCATCTCTTACCCAACATGCAGATCTGCCTCAGTCATTACGACCCTCCATACTACACCGCTGAGCCTCGGGTTCTGTTTAGTCCGGGGTCGGCTCCCAGGAAGGAGTAAGCAGGAGTCTGCTGGAGTCACTCAGCTAAGTGTCAATAGTAGTCAGCGTTATAGGAGACCTTGTACATCTCTCCACTTGAGAAACAAGGAGTGAAGAGAAAGTTTTATTGTTAATGCTACTCAGCGGTCTAAGGAGAAAAATAAAACAATAACAAAGAAACTTATTGTTTTATTGAAAACGTGCAAGCATTCTTTTATAATATTTTCATTGACTATTGATTTATACACCAATTATTAATTATGCTATAACTTAATAAACTACAATACAATGATTTTATAGAATATTCTTAACAGGCTGAAGTTAATACAAAAAAAAAATCTCACCGCATATTGTAATATTATATGAATATTATTACTAGAGTTAGAAAAAAAAATCCTTAAATCTCAGTAGATAACAAAATAGTCAACGTTTCGGTTATTTACCCATCATTATCATATAAATAAACATCGGAGAAAGCACTTCTCACATTAGCAGTCTTTGCTCTGCTCGATGTGATCTTCACTTATTATGCCAAAATTGACGAAACATTGACTGCCTTATTATATGGGCCGTTCTCCAATTTCATGATTCTGATTTACTTGCGAAAAAATTGCATTTTTCTATGTTTTTTTTCATGAATTTCACCTAAATAGGCTGCTAATGATTTTTTACAAAAAAAGACTTCATAGAAATAATTTTTAAGTTAACCAAAAGATCATGACTGACACAATCGAGATGAGGGAAATAGAGTACAAATGATAGAAAATACTCAAAATTTAACAAATGCTAAATATGATTTTTTTGTGTACAACAATATTTTTAAGAAAAAAGTATAATTCTGAACTCTTTAATTCTGTAAAATAAAATGATAAATTGGAATGTTGTACATTTCCTCCGAAACATTTTTACAGGTTTCATATTTTAAAATTTTAATTTCATAGTATAGACGGATGTTTAAAAAAAAAACACAAAGTTTGAAAAATAAAAATGAGTTTGAATGAAATAAACTTTAAAAAATATATATGGTGGGTAGTCAGCTCATCTGATAAGATAATAACACTCAGAAAACATGTATGCTGTGAGATAGTCTTATCCAGAGCAGAAGAAAGATGTCGATTACTGGACTGTATTCCGAGGAGCGAGGACGAGAACATCATCAATTTATAAATTTGAAGAATTAAAAAATATTTTTTAATATCCAAATAGACTGAAAAAATAAAAAAATATTAGGCATTGTAATCTATGAATGATATTTAAAACTGGTAAAAACAAATCAGAAAACTAATTTTACATAAATATTTAAATAAATTTGGAGTTCAGGTTCTACTAACTACAAATATCTCCTTGATTCCTATTTCTCTACTTGAATTATTTCTTCCTCAGTGTTGGAGGTTTTGGGAATAATATTGAAGTGGGACATTCCATGTGAGACATTTATAAACATCATTTATAAATAATCGAACTCCCTTATAAATACACAAATTAACTGTAATATATATCAACTTAGGTTGTAAAACAAACAAATCTAATATAACAAAGATTTAAACAACAACAACAACCAAACAATGTAATCAAACAAACAAATCAAACTCACCTTTTAGGAAATATCACTGTTATATTGTGAAGGAATATAGGAGGTTAAATGACACACATTGAGCACACTTCTAAGAGGACTAGGGTCAGAAGTTATGTGAGATTAGCTATGTGAAATAGGTTATTCTTCATTTTGGCGGTAATCTGCTTACAGTGTTATTGCCAGGAATGATATTGAAATAAAGATTCCAAATATGTTGGCGCCCAATTTCAAAAAATGTGAGGGGAACAAGTTTCATTATCAATGGACCATGTTGATTATAGATCAGAACTTTTTTTTTTATACAACTAATAACACAATCTATCCTAAAAACAAATGCTCAAGGTCTTCCAATAGATAACTGAAAAAAATGAGTTTGTAAATGGTAAAAAAAGATAATTTTTCTGCAATCAAAGTCAGCAATTCGAGGGAGATAGATACTGACATTATATGTTTAAATTTAGGCCTATAAGATTGATACTGAGAAAAAATCCTTGAACAACAAGCTGAGGTTATCTATTGATCAACGGATTCAATTGAAGTAATGGCAATTTCATTCTATTCAAGTTTTGTGAATATTGGTGGGCTAGTCTTAAAGGTATTGCTATTTCTGTGACTGCATTAAAACCAATTTGAGACAATGGAAGGTGAAAATCATGAACAAAAAATTACTGTTGTTACAAAAATTCGTATTTGAGAGTTCTTTGAGGTTGGAATAACGAACATAAATTTTATTCCTTCATTGAATAAAACAGTTTAATAGAAGATAAAGAAGCCGTAATGCAATCTGAAAAGGTCGGGCGGTCTCAACTTTTCCTGATCGAATCCTATATTTGTATTTTTCCTTTTTTCTCATTTCATTCATAAAATTCTCTAATGTTTTGTATGTGCCGAATTTTTTATTCTTTTATTGAGGCAATTATATTATTGTTTACAATAATAATTTTTTTTTAAATTAACGATACTTCAGAGGAATATTTTTTAACAATTCGTCATTCAAGGCTTCCTACTGAGGATAACATTTAGCTGATAAAGCTAAAACACAAATAAATTAAAAATAAAACTGTGAAAAATCGATAATACTTTCGATCGGTCAATTTTATAAAAATATTTGTTGTGACATCTTAAGCATACCCGCCTCAAATATATAATTTCAATTTCCCACGACTTTTCACCTAGATTGGTCACACACTCTCCATTTTGGGTGACTAGGATATTTGGAATCAGGGAACCTCAAAACTCTAATTCGAAATTTTACATCATCGCAATACTTTCTCTTACTATATATTCCATATAAAGGTAAGTTATTGAAAAAATTTGAAAAAGAAAATAATAAGATATTTAACATCTTGCTGCGTTAGGTTTTAATGTAGACTTACCTCACAGCAGTTTCAAAATGTCTGGTGACAGTGTCATTCTAAAAACTTGTTTTTATCTTCTAATCCTAAGATAATGTTATAGAGACCTTAATGAGATTATAATAGATTTTAAAGTACCATGTCTTGTTTCCTATTGATTACTTGTAACAACCCTGATTACACGTAATAAATTTTTTATAGCAAGTACTTATTGTTATTTTAGTTATACACCCCATTTAGTTGACGTTAATTTCATGTTTCAGCCCATGATATTAGAAAAAGCACTGAACAGTTTAAGCTTTTAAAATTATTATTAATATTTGATGAGATATAAACACTAGTATAATAACCTATACTAAGGGGAAATTTACTTATTAATTCAGTTTCTATGACTACCCCTAAGAAACGGAGTCTAATGATACAGTTCTATTACATATTATTTGTTTTATCCGGCTTTTCATTTTAGAATAATTTTGATGTTGTATGTAAACATAAAAAAAATTAATCTGTCTTGATTTAGAAACTATCATGTGAGAAATGTTACTTATCATTTAAAGTTATCTTATTCCTTAAATGGTTCTTTATCGAAAGAATAAAAAATTCAGGAAAATGTATAGATTGTGGTTATTCCATTACGCGGAACTAATCTTTCCTAAACAGTTTGTAATGTGTTCTTTCTGATCACAGTGTAAAAGTAGTCCGGTGAAAGGCATATCAGAGATATTATAACATAACATATAATGTGGTCATACCAAATTCGAAGCGACTGGGCCAGATGATTGGAAAGAGTAACCACTGAGCGGATTCATTTAAACGGTATTATTCATACAATTAATTTCTAAGGTCAACTATGAAAATTTTGATTAGATAATTTTAGCTGATTTGTATATTTTTCAGTGTGTTGAATCCAAAACTGAACTCCATTTTATTCCACCACGTACAAGTATTTCACAAAATGAAGATATATAATGCCAGTTCTGTGACACAAAATCTAAGAAAATCGTACATAGCACCTACAGTAGCACCTACGGTAGTGATCCAATTCAAATTTTTAAGGTATTATAAGTGTGTCAAAGTATACTGAATTAATCAAGTCAAACTCTAGTAGCTTTACTAGAATTTGAGATATAACATGTATTTATAATTATTTACATTTATTCGGGAGTCTTCTAATTACCTTATAGGCAAATCTAGTAAATGTATACTTAAAATATTAAATCGACTTAATGCATTATTAGAAGTATGATTACTTCTTATAGTTAAGTATAGATTCCAGCAGACAAAATATAATAAAATACTATAAACATAACTCCACCAAATCGATTGTGTGTCTGCTATAATTGGTCACCATTACTTTAACTTCATAATTCTATGTTCACATTAGTGGTATATTTATTTGCGTATTTTAGTGCTTAAATCCATAAAGTTCGAGTATATTTTATACTACACTTGAAACCTTCAGAAATGCTGTTTAGCTTTCGGTACAAATGTTATAATCGGTTCAAGAGATTGTTTCCGAGAACAGCCAAAACCGTGAGTAGGGCCGAGTCAAGGATCCCACTCCGGAGAGCTGTCTCGAATTACCTACGAACTTGAGATTAGATTAGTCACGTTTTTTTTCCTTCGCTTTTCTAATTGTTTGTAAACCGTATAATACATCGACAGGCTACGTTCAAAACACTTATTTTTCTAATTATAGAGATCATAAAAAAATTGTGTAATTTTATTTGTAGTTACAGTTAGATAATTAGAGACGCTATTCAATTACTAGGAATATAGTAAACCTGTTAAGCGACTAGTACAACCATAGAAACTTTAAATATAAAAATATCATGAAAAACATAGCGTCAAATAAATTGCATTTACTACCACAGTAGTTTTTAATACATTATTTTATTTTCGTGGTTTCGTTCATCTTAGCACAGTCAAATTAATGTTTTCACTGTATTAAAACACGTAGCTCTAAAAGTTTTTGATATGTGTAGGGAAAGGTTCCCCGCAAGACCTTTATTTTGTTGTATTGGCAAAAGTTTATTTGGTTCTAATTTACCTTCTATATGTTGAGCTAAATATTATTAAGAGTATCATAATATCAATTCAGCATTTAATTACTGCTTTAATTTTTGTTTCTCATAGCACAATGGCTTGAAAGGTTAGTACAAACGTTTACCTTGGAATTATACTCCTGAGGTAGTTGCCTCAGAGCTCATAGAATCATTACGAAGAACCATTGTGTGGGACCATCTTTGGCATCGCCGGCCTATAATCCTCCTGTAAATTCTCTTAAAGACTCAAGTTGCTGCCCTCATGGTCGCGCCGTACATCAATACCACTTTATTTCCAGTACGTATTAAATCAAACGGGGGCGAATAATCAATGATGTTACTCGAGAGGCAAAAACCTCTATAACTACTATTGCACAGAAGGAAGCAAGAACACAAAACAGGCTGAAAACACAGGAAACAACAATTACAATGAAGAACATTACAGACTCTATCAAAACTGTTCAAATAATCAAGCAGAAAAACTGGCAGTACTAAAGACTACAGACTACATATTAAGGTAAACAAACAACACAAAACCTATATTAAACATTCATACTGACAACAAAATACAAGACCCACTTACCGTACAAATTCAGACAAGACACACAAAAAAAAAGAAAAAGAAAAAAAAGACAGCAGCTTGTGATAATCAACCTCCTTACGAATATAGCTTAGACCCTGCCTCTTACGTTAAAAATTATTTACTAACCGACATAATCGAAAAGTGAAACAGACAATGGCAATAGTCAACTAAAGAACGACCATTGCACAAATACATTCCGAACATCACCTCACAAAACTACAACATAAACAAAAGCACCCTTTACAAACTGACTCAATTTCTTACAGAACATGGACCGACTAACCAATACCTGAAGAGATTTCACTTACAAAATTCAAACACATGTACCGATACAATGCAGGAAGATGTAGTAATTTGTGAGAAAGCACAGTTACAAGACAAACGGTTGTACATGGAGATGATTTGATCAGAATAACGCTCGAACGTCAATTTTTACTCAATTAAGGATACCCGTTAAATGAGGCAGGGTGGGCCAACCTTGTCACTATTCAGTACTCAGGGTATCCTGGTCCCTATTTGATACTCAGTAACCGGAATCGAGCCCGGCCCGGATGTAATAAGTCTAATAACTCTTCCAGCTACCTCAGTATTACATTATTAATCTTTAGGTAGTCTGTAACGTTTTCGCACACAGAAAGAAATAAAATTTAAATTTTTTCTTAGTATTTTTAAAACTAATAGGTTAAGAAATAAATAATAAGATGGAAACAAGGTGAAATAACAACTTTATTACGTTTTCGAAAACCTATAGAAACCAAAATTTATATAGATTCAAGATACCTAAGGTCACTACGCAACTCAAATATTTTTATTAAAAAAAAAAAATAATGACTACGCCAATAATCCTATCTGTCTAAAAGGACAACTTTTTTTTTACTTAACAGAACTAAAAAATGATTTTGTTTTTTTCGTCATTGGACCAGCCGCCATTTTTGCAAGTAGCATGATCTAAGTAGGCAGACTTTCATATCTTTATTGGCAATGCAACATACCATATTTATTTGTTGATAGTTGCTATTGGTTCGAAATGGTTTACATCCCAAATGCGATAACCAATTCAATAGAATAAAAAACAAAAACTATTTATAATATCTCTGGTAAATCATAGATTTTTTATCTTAATTGGGTTATAAATTGAGTAAATATAGTCCTGTTCAGTTTATGTTCAAATCACGTTATTTTCTAATTGTAGCGTTGCTAGTAATTAACCAGGACGGTTTGATTACCGGTCCTGTCAGTATATTCAAAGAAAACAAATAATCAATAATTATTTCCTAATTAACATCATAAATCTTGTTTGAGATCCTAGAGATATAATTATGATGCAAATTTCACATTACAAAAAAAATGTATTCCACAAAAGTATATGGTTATAATTTTTAAACTATGTTCAATAATATAAAGAGAACTTTAGTAATCAGTAAGTAAATTTTATTTATAAACCTGATAAAAATACAAGTCATGAATTATTAAACCCGATACGATAAAAAAATTTGATCGTTATAAAAAAATAATAATTTTTATTATTATAAGGATTAAAAAATTAAAATCTGTACCACTACAATCCATGAAGGGTTAAGGGTGCAGTTCTTTGTAAAGAAATACTGTTACTAAACCTACGGTTGTGAAAGGAGTTGATTTGTTCAGAATCAAGCTCGACTGTCAGATTTTTACCCAATTAAGTGGGTACCCTTAATTGGGTAAAAATTTAAGAGGTTGAACCCCAGGAGGGGTCCTCTGAGCGTGTAACAGAAAACAATTTTCTGCCTAGCTGGATTCTAACTCGGGTCCTTGGAGTTAGTAGCATCATGCCTTATCACACGCAACCCCAATAATAAGGATAAAAATCATAAAAAAATATACATACAAACTCAAAATTTCATGTTTCTAAAATTTTAGAAATATGTTTTAATGAAATCAATCTTATTATACATATAATTTAAATACTTGTTTTTTTTTCTTAAAAGTGAAAAAGAAATGATCGAATTAGGCAGCTAGGGAACTGCTTAATTACTTTGAATAACGTGCAAATGGAAGATATGATAGTATTAAAAACATTATTTAAATATATGAATTAAAAATTTGATGTTATATTAGTATAAGCTTCTGCCCACCTGGAGAATATTCTGTGGTTGGCTGAAATAGCCTATCAAAGACTGCCTTGATCTCCATGATCTTTCTAAAAGAAACTCAGCAACAGCGACCCTTTAAAATGACAGCAAATTCAAACTTTTATCTTTTTTTTTGTTTTGCCGAAGCCTTATTTTTGTAATTTAAAATAGTGCCTATTATAGGTGCATCTAACGATATAAGCCTTTCATGACTTAGATGGGAACTGTCTCAACTATTCCCCTTAAAGCCCTTTAACTCTTAATGGGTAATTCTCTGAAAACGAAAAAAAAAATCTTCAACAGCGGTTTAGCAATCATTAGTAAAGATACTTTGTTAAAATATATCTAAAACTTTTAAATTACTTATATAAATTACCTTACTTTAGTTTGAAATTTCAAAAAAATATTTGTTAAAAGTTTACCTTATGATTGATTTTTAAACTAGAGATCTTTAGTCTTATGAATAATAAAATCGTTTATCTGCTGAAAATACCAATGATTGCAAATTCTAGAAAGAATTTAATCTACCATAATTTCATAAATAAATAATTACGAAAACTAGTCAAAAATATTTAAACTGATTTTGTCATTACCAGTATTTATTACTATTTATATATATGGTTATAACTACATGGATAAAACAGGTGTTTAAAAAATTAAATAAATAATAAATTACTTTTAAACCGTCCCAGATAACAGTTATACCGTGACATAAGAGAATAATTGGCTTGATCCAATCCCGACTCGACGTGACGTGATGGACGACAAGCTATTGGCAACAGTAAGGACACACAATAGAGGACAAGTTAGCAGCTGCTGATGGAGCTAGCTCACTAAGACAGGGAATGTCGTGCTATTTCCAGCCTTTACCCTTGGTCCTTCTCACTCTAATGGTTATGTTAGACGTGCTCCCTAATCCCAGTCTAGATCTACATGCTTTCTTCTGCTCTCTCGTATCTAATTGTCGTTTCTTTGACTCTAATATTCCAAAGTAAAATTTATAAAAACATTCTGCATTTACAGCCTCTAATTAAGTTTTTTCAACATTCCATATCAATTAGAAGCTCATAACCCGGCGGCACAAGTACTATCTGCAGTTACACGAGCACACGTCTATGCCTCTCAGATACTAATAATGCAAAATGTGGTTTTATATCTATTTATCCTTTACAATTATTATAAAAGAGTATTAAATTAAGTGTCAATTCAGGTTAAATACTTATCAAAAAATGTAACTAAAACGTTTTATATTATTGTTATTAAAAAAAATTTTTAAAAAACTGTTACTAGACCAACGATTGTGCAAGGAGTGACTTGGTCAGAATCATACTCGACCGCCAGATTTTTACCCAATTAAGGGTACCCAATTTAAGAGGCTGGGTGGACCCCAGGAGGGCTCCAAGAACCCACAGGAGTTGACTCACGGCTACAGTGTAACAGAAAACAATTTCCTGCCCAGCCGGATTCGAACTTGTGTCCTTAGAGTTAGTAACTACACGCTTTACCCCGTGGCCAGCACGCGCCCATTATTGTTATTGAAGATAATTATTATTAGTGAAAGATTGCTGATTGACCGTGTGCATTAATGAATGGAATATAGTCCGGATGTGGTCAAATAAAACTCAAATAGTAATAACTATTTTTATTGAGCCAACGTTTCACCCCACTTTTCAAGGCTTCGTCAGGGCTAAAAACGATAACAACTCTTGACATAGTTACAAAGAAAAAAAAAAAACAAATATAGAGGAAAATAACAGGGGTATACAGTGAAAAGTAAAATTTAAATATTTAAAAGTAAAAGTAAAATATTTTTTTGTTTTGACTGCCATCAAAATAGCCCTGAAGAAGCTCTGCGACGTGGGGCGAAACGTTGGCTCATTAAAATAGTATATTTCTACTATTTGAGTTTTTTTGACCGCACCCGGACCATATTCCTTTCATCTTTACACACGGTCAATCAATAATCTTCCAGTACGTTACTATTATTGTTTATAACCTTTAATTTTTCTTATTAAATTTTACGTTTCACTGTATACCCCTGTTATTTTCCACTATATTTGTATTTTTTTCTTTGTAACTATGTCAAGTGTTTGCATCTTGCCAGGCATAAAATAAATAAATGTGGTTTTGTTTATTTATGTTGTTCTTTGCTGACCGCACCCTCCGGCAAACCTCTCCAGTCATGGGATTAATAGTACTATAGATAGATAGTGGTGAGTAGACAGTTGACCGTAGATTACTGATTGTAGAAGATGGTCGGGGGGTGCGGTCAGCAAAGAAAAACATTAATAAACAAGAAAATATTTATTTATCCCGATGTTTCGACCTATGTTTTCATCAGGGAGTTAGCGAGGGTGTTGGCTAAAAACTATGTTTGATTAAGACCTCAAACTCAGGTCGAAACGTCGGCATAAGTAAATATTAAATATTAATGTTTTTCTTTGCTGACCGCAACCCCCAACTATCTTCTCCAATATAGATAGATAAATATAGTAATATAGATAGATTTTCATCAGAGTTCATGTGATAGTGCAGGGAAAAATAGACTTTATGTTTTAGATTTTTAGGGTTCATATTAAATTTTAAACAACAATGTTTACCATTTGAATTTGATTTTGGACTAGTTGGGAGAGACCCTATTATAACACAATAATTAAGTTAGGATACAACAGTAGTAAGTAATTCTAATAATTTTTGAAATAAAAATGACTAAAAAAGGAAGATTGATTCTCACTACACCTTACTAGTAATATTTTCAATATCATATTATTATTTACATCTCAGGGGTAGATGTTGTTTGATTGCAGACTCTGACCACATCACATCTTAGTATAATCGTTTGAAAAAAATGTCCATGTTAATTTCTCAACGAAAGACCGCTGTTGGGTTTTAGTGGTAAACATTTTCCCCAATTATTTATAGGCTTAATTCAATAGTTTTATTCTAATTAGTACACATTGTGAACTTCCAATAAAACAAAATTATTCCGTTTTTCTGGTTCAAGATCTAGGTACCAACGTTAATCGACAACTTTTTAACCATCATACTGAAAGTTGGTAGAATTTATAACTTTCCTGCCTAAAATCGTGATCTCAGAGGTCATAAATAACCAATTACTAGAACGTGGACCCGGGCTTTCGTGTTTTGCTTAATTATATACATCAGAGAGCTCAATTATAGCCGTGCCTCCTGTTTGCATCTAATGATAATCGTCCTCCTTCGTCAGTTGGATAAGTTCGCTACACCCTCGAGCAATTGTCTGCCCCAGGATAACATTTAAAAATATATATGATGTAGTTATTGCAAATCAAATTCGGGTAGTAGCGATGCAAGGAATACTTTTTTTTAGAAATGTACCGACCTAAAAGAAAAATTTATCAATTTATTACAGAACACAACATCTACTCGTCGTCAAGATACTTGCCCCATTAATTTATCTCAATAATATTCATATTACTGAGATAGGCCCAACATATTCACATGAATTATTATAAATTACTGACTTCCAGGTATTACATTCAGAAATGTACAAAAACACTCATACGAGTACAAAAAATATTATGATTATCTTAGAAACACTTTGGTACTTCAGCAATCAATAACTAATAATGGTTTACTGTTTTATGTTTATTAGTTGATTACTTATTCACAAATTAATGTTAGTTGTTAAGGCGGTATTCGTTTATTGAGAGCTAATTGACAAAAAACTCACGAAAGAAGTAACATTTGAATAAAAATGTAGTATTTGATGAAAATTGATAAAGAATTATCATCGACTTAAGTTACGTATTTCGAATAGCTTAGAAATTGAGTTAACTGCGTTTACCTCTTGTTAGTTTCCATTGAGAATGTCTGTTCAATGGATAGAAACTACGTAATGATCATCTACCGCAAGAAGAACTAAAAATTATACTGGCTATTTCTGAAACCAGCTGTCTAAAGCAAAAAAACTCTTCTGCTTTACATATTAGCTGTGTGTGTCAGTTGATTTTATCATCCCCAATTCTTCCAGAGATCATAAAGATAATGTAGTTAAAATTTTGTTGATATTGTTTTTACAGCTTTCGCTGTTAGTGGTTACAAACGAAAATCGGGACTTCATTTTAAACAATGGAAAAAATGAAGTTTAATATACGATTGGATAAAAGAAAAACTATAAATTTATTTATTCAATACTATGATATATGCTATTGTAATGTGTTACTTTAATAAAGAATTAATTAAACATTCGTACCATATACTATGGATTCAAGAAATAATATAACCATAAAGACAAGAAAATTATTGGAAGTAGAAATAATAAAGTTCTGACAACAATATAAAATTTAATAACGCAACACATAAGGCAACATAAGACAAGCTAATACAATATATTGTTTAAGTAGCTTATACCTTTCCCTCGTTTCGGTTGCCACACCTGGATTGTACTAAAACGTCGAAGAGGATCACGAAAAACGAATCTAGCGATCCACATTAGTTACTCCGGCCATTCTCAAAACAAATTCCCTTTCTAATTAATATCTTCTCTGCAAACATTAAGGGATACACCGGCCTTAGAACGTTGATGAAATTGCAGAATATCGACTAATCACAGGCAGCGTTTTGCAACATAGCTCGCTGCAAAACATCTCTAATGGATTGGGATCAATAATTTGAAAATTCCTTATGAAGGCTTATCTGATTTCCGATACGCGATTGGTATGCTAATGCGAGTTTGGAACGGTTCATTAAGATTTCGATAATTGCAAAAAAAAATTTTAGTATTTGACTAATTTTTATGAAATTTTCTACCTGCCAGACACCTACAATCTTGATTTATTGATAATGATGTCTATATTGATTAATAAACTCCATCAAAAAAAATTTTGACTATGTTGTTAATTTTGCAATTGTGTCCAATGTTCCTAACTTACCTAAGAAGAAAATTTGATAATAAAAATTTGTTTAAACCACATTTAGATCTACATTGAGTTGAAAAAAATTTAACTACATGACTCAATATTGATGTATGAATCTAGATAAGCCTTATTATAAGTGATAATTGTGAAAATCATCTGATCCTATAAAGTAGTTTCCAGACTGTGATGAAATATATGTGTAAGACCCTAGACCTAGACCTAGAGTCCAAGAAAAGTCGCTAAATTTTTGCTAAAGTCTGTTAATAAATAAAAATAAAATGAAATTTTTTCACCAGGTATTACACTTAATCCAGTCAACAAAGGTAATTCTGGAAAAATAATAAAGAAGTTTTCTTTCAACGATGTTATTTCTTTTTGGTATTTCTATTCTAATACAATAGTTTATAAGTAAAGTAGTTTTATTATTGACTGATCCTCAAGACCCAACAAAAAAAGAAATATATATATATATATGTACTTCATTTTGACTGTATAAAAATCAAACACAAAAGCCAAACCTTTTAATAGGTAAATTTTCCACTTCTTAATGTAACAAATTAAAACAAAAAAAAAATTCATCCGTTGTAACTGAGTTTCTTAATTTGTCTGTACTCATTCACAAAATATTTGGATAGGCCACTCTGACATTGCAATAACGATATTTAATTGTAATTCTTCAAACGAAAATGGATCTATTATACTGTTATTTCCTGCAGAGGGCTCAATATAATCTATTGGACTCACTAATAATCATTGATTTTACATATTATAAAAATCTTCGATCAATTATATTATGTACTTTTTTTATTATTACATATACTTGTTACTTCTTTATATCTGTTTCTTATTAATATTGTTTTAATGTATATATTTATCTATCACTACTTTTATCAATTATATGACATATAGTCTATATTCTTATTTATTTGAAATGAATATTACTTGTATTTTGTATTTTAGGTGTTTTTTATTTAAGATAATGAGGGGGAAAATAAGAGGAAAGTCACATTGGGTTAAAAGATAAAATATGAAGAAAAAATAGATAGAAAAGGAAGAAAGATAAATAGAGAGAGATTAAAAAAAAAATTAATAAAGCATACAAATAGGAAAAAAAAGATAAAATAACTAGTTTCTCTGAAAAAAATATCTATCTCTACAATCCAATTTTGGGTATTAAGCATATTCATTTTCAACTTCTTGTTATCATACTTATATCACACTGAAATGAAAAGATGTTAACATTATTGTTTGTTATTATGGATATTAATTTATTCACTAATAGAATTGTAAAGTGTCATTATTTTTGTTTTCAGGATGAAGCATGCTCGGTAGGGAAGAGATGGGGCAGTGGAGGAACTGGAGATATGGATCTCCACCCAGCGACCAGGGAGGTAAGACATTTTAGTAAAACAATTATACATATATATAAAATTATAATATACCAAGACACCTATCAGTCAAATGTCGTCACCTTGTCTTGAGATTTAAAACATACAGTGCATTTGTATGATATTAAATTGAAGGGGGCAACTAATAAATTATCATAAGGTTTTATTTAATGATTTTAAACATTTTGTTTTGTCCGAAAAATGACTGAATTTAACGAAAAGAACGTTAGTTAAATTTTTTAGATTTAGGATATTCTATTTTTTAGGGTGGTCAATATTTAAAAAAAAAAAAGGATATCTTATATTTGTCATACTAATTGTCAATTGACATATAATTATCAAACTAACACCAGTACTTAATGCATACAAATCTCATTGCACAAACCTGTTTTGCCACGCCTAAAATCCCGAAGGTAATGAATTAAAGAAAAAATTTGAGGTAATCCGATGAATTATAATTTTTTATCTGCAGTAAACTGAATTTTATAATTGTCGACCGTAAAATACTTCGAAGATCATTTTTTTCTCTTCTCGTAAACAGGTGGTTTTCTTTCCGCCAGTGGAATGCGACTTATGTATAAGTGGTAAAACTCGCAATTCCATCTCACACAGCAAAGGTCAGGCACTGAGGACCTTGCCATAAAGCTCTATTGGGACCATCATCCCACTATTAAATTCCACCGTGATTGATAATTGTGGTAATTTGGTACAGTTACCAGTCATGCCTCAATCTCATAAAATATTATACATAAAAATACATTCATACCGTTATGAAATGACTGAGGATTGAAATTCTGGCTTGATTTAGGAAGTAAAAAAAAACTGAGATTTGAAAAAAAAAAGTTATGATTTAGAACTCTCACAATAAGCGGGGTCTTTCTCAGCTGTATATATAAACATGAAAAATATATTGGAATTCAATCGGTAATAAAATAATTTTTTAAAAATGTTATAATAAATAACATCGACCAGGGGAACAGTGCTCTGCCACCTCCCAGGTCTTGGTTGAGGGGGGATTTCACGGAACAGTGGATTGGCACAGGCTTTCAGTCCATCAAAGAATTTGATGTGCCTACGGGCTATGAATTCTGGCACAGTCGGGAGTTGGAGCTCCTCACATATTTCTCTATTCCTGGCCCGCTGGAGTGAAGCTCCTCGTACTATTTGCCTCAGGAGGGAGGTCTGGAAACTCTGTAGTTTGGTCAGCGTCGTTTTGTAAAGGTGTCTCATGAGTGGTGCACCATAGAGCAGCGTTGGACGAATGATGGCCTTGTATATTTGTATCTTCAGGCGTAGTGAGAGTTGTGACGTCAGGAGATGGTAGAGCCTATGCGACTTCTGCCGGGCCAGCTTTAGTCTCCCCCTGGCGGGACTGAAGAGGGTGAGGTGCCTGTCGAGAGTCGCGCCCAGGTAGAGGATGGTGTTGGAGATATTCCGACCCTCGCCATCCACGACGAACCGCTGGGGTAGCTTGCTCTTCTTGCCATTCTGAAACGACATGACGATGGCATCCGTCTTAGCTGGGTTAACTCTGATGCATACAATACTTCTTAAGAGCAGCTACGATGGTGGTAGAGGCAGATTGTGCGTGGTGGAGTGCCAGTTCAGCTCTCATACTGGAGGCGTAGACTCCTATATCGTCGGCATAGGCTGCTACCATTGCGCGCCGATGTTTGATGGCGACCACTGGAGCAGTGAAGACTACAAACAATAGAGGTTCCAGCACAGACCCTTGAGGCACTCCGCAGATGGTGGGCCCTGGGGCGACAAATCTCCACCAACCCTGACCACGAATGATCTATCGCTGAGGTAGTTCCTGACCAATCGACACAGGGCGGCGGGAAACCTGAAATCCTCCAGCCGGCGAAATATGGCTCTCAAAGGCCTGGCTACACTCCAGCGAGATGAAGGCAGTCGCAAAATTATACTTCATTCGTTCGATTATGTGAGCCTGCAACTTCACCTGATGATGGTCACATGAGACACCTCGTTGAAAGCCGGTTTGCTCGGGTGGTATCACAGCAGCCTCCCAGCCACATCTACCAACCAAGAATACTGAGAAATAAATAGTGCGTTTCATGCAATATGGATGAGCTAGAAGACACATTGCTGTATCTGTCTCTATATCTTATCCTGACATAATAGAGACTAATATAATTATTAAAAACTCAGCAGTAAAGAACTATTTGAAATATAAAACAGTAAAACTTTCAATAAAAACGCGATTAATCTTACATGCGATGCCCAAAGATAGGTTTTACAAGCAACGATTTACTATTTTTTATTTTGCTTTTTAACGTCATAACAACCTGAATAAAAATTGTACTATGCAAATTTGATTTATTTGCATTTACTTGAAAAACGCTCCAAATTGACAAATTACTAGGAAACGCTTGTATAAACCATCATTAAGTAGCAGTTTTAAATTAATAAATAAAATAAGAAATTAAATTAAATTCAAGAAATGTAAGAAAAATAAAATAAGATATAAATGGAGGCAGTGACCAATGCTATTTTACGCCACTAAAGAAAAACAAACAAACCAGCATTAAAAGGGAAATTAGGTCATGTGGAGTTGAGAATTTTGGTTCTGAAATAGAATCCTCCCAAATCTATGTTGTTAATTATGTTACAAATAACATTATTTAAAAGATCTCACGGACTATGACACAAGATGCGATTATAACCGAAGGAAAGCTGAGTTGGGGAGACGTTTATTCCTTTTCAACGTGTGATTACACATAAGCATTCTGAAACGCCACGCGTTTTAAACGATTTGGTTATTGGTTCAGACATACTCCCGAATCGATTTCCAAAATCTGGGGGGTAGTTGAATCCAATTGATTTGTTGCTTGCAGAACTAGCAGTATAGTTAGCGGTTAGACAAATATTTGTTTAATTTTATTTTTCAAATTATTTGGACCATAAATTATAACTATAATTTAAAAAGTAAATGCAAAAAAAAAAAATATTGGTGATGTAGAGTTTTATTTCATTTTGCATGAGACCATAACAATATTTACATAGTTATGCGGTATTATATAATTCTAGATAATTTATGAAATCTACCGATGACATTTCATTTTGCGCCATGAATCCATCAGCCGCATGACCGAGACTAGTCGGAGACCCTAATGAGGGACTAGTTTACTTCTTGATAAATTAACGGGAGAATTAAGAAGGGTACACAACACTGAATTAAGAGAACTACACCCGATAAATATAATTCAAGTTATAGCATTGCGGCGTATAAGAAGGACCTATAAGGCATTATTATTATCCTCTGTTTGTCTCGCTAGTGCGGGTTGAGTGTCTGAGGTGGGGGACCAGAAGTCCAACCACCATCATATTTGAGTTTATTTTTCCTTTTTTTCTTTGTTTTAAATATTTACAATTTTTCGCACTATATGTGCTGTGCCTAATAGAACCGACTGTTGAGCCTCTCTTAGCACATCAATAAGCACCCCCAAACCATTCACGCCTGCCACTGTAGATTTTGTAATGAGACTATCAATTGGTAGATATTATGAATGGAGTAGTGGTAACACCTTCCAATTGGTATAGTTCTTTCAACTCACGCTTCTTTCAACGCCAATTCCCGGTACTTTTTTTCTTTTTCTCCCTCAGTGAAGCTTATATTATTTTCGTTGGGGATCCCAACATCAATAAGTTCTGCTTTCTTTTTTCTTAGATATAAAAAGAGGATATGTGGTTTATTATGGCGCATTGTATGGTCCCTAATAATTGATTCATCCCAATAAAGCTTGAGAGAACCTTTTTGGAGGAGTCTATTTGGGTGGTACTTGAATATGGGCTCTTATCATAAATTAACCTGTGCTTCATCATCAGAAAATGATGTAAAATTTTAACCACATTGTTGTTCCTCTGTAGATATTGAGTACCAGACAACACTCCACATTAACCAGTAATATGTTGGATTAATTCCAGCGTTACCGAGCATAATCGACATTTATCCGCTGCTGTTGCGTCTTTTAGCACATGTTTCCTATATGATCTGGTGGCGATCACTTGATCTTGAATAGCAACCACAAAACCCTCTATCTCGGAGAATAGCCTTCCAAATTTTAACCATTCAACTAATTTTTATTTGCCGATGGAGACTTCGTTTAGTTGGATATAGCTCTCCCGGGCTTCTTTTTTTTTCATACTTTTCCATTCTGCCAGTCGTTCATTTTCTGACACGATTGTTGATTCAACACCTTTGCTCTAATTAAGTGCAGTTAAATCAGAATCCAGAATGTATCCTTGAGATGGCGAGATAAACTCCTCTTGTTTTAGCAAGAAAATATTGGCGTAGGGCTTTATCCTATTTGTGGCAAGCTTCTTCAATATTTAGCAAACCACGTCCTCCTTCTTTCCTAGGTAAATATAGATGAGCTTTAGAAGAGGTTGAGTTCCGTTCTTGTGTGAGATATAGTCGTACAAGGCGATCGATCTTGTAGGCTGGTGTTTGACCTCTACACTATGCCAAAGTTATAACTAAGAGCAGGTATAGCCTAGGTGTTGATTGCCTTGATTCATCGTTTCCCAGTTAATTGGATTTTGAGCACTTTTCGTAACCTAATTTTGGGCATTGCTAGAAGCTCCTTTTGTATATCTTTTCGGGAAATAATTAAGATGTTGTTGCATTCCAAATATTTATATAATTGATTGGCTTTAAGTTTATTTCTCTATGTACACTTCTTCATTAACCAGAATATTCTGTTTACTAACCACTTTCCACTTGGTTACATGAAGCACTGCATATTAATCGAGGCCAAATGACATTCCCACATTACTTGTAAAAGATGAACCGGCTTCTATATTTTGTTTTTCACAAAACACCCTAACTGTTCTGTGGGTATCATATTCTCATTTTCGAGGTGTTCATATATCTTGGTCGCCATGATAGAAGTGAGAATTTTATATGGATCATTCAAACACGTTATTGGCCGAAAATCTTCAGGACGTTGGTTTAATTCATTCTTTTTTAGAAGTATATAAGTGATGCCATCAGAGATACCATCAGGGAGCGTTGGTGTGTAATCAAGTATTTCCTGGTACCCTTTTGATAGCAACTCTTGCAAGCAATTAAATCATTTAATCCAATAATTGTGGATTCCGTCAGGTCCAGATGCCCTCCATTTTTTCATTTTTTTTTTTACAGCTTCCGAAACATCTTCCAGTCATATATATTATGACTTCATTCATTTCAGAAGCATTTTGGAAACTTTTCATTTCTTCTCCTATCTAGAAGCGTTGGAGGTGATTCCCCGGCCTTTCCCACTCAATTTTCCAGTAAACTTCAATATCATAAGAGTATTTGCTCGATATTTTTTCCTTTTGCACAAAGTTTCTTTAAAACTTGCGTTTATTCTGCCTGTGATCTATATATTATTATTTGACGCGACTATGACTCAGGTTTCTTTTTCAATTTCTGAAACACTGAACTTCTTCTTCCTTTCTTCTGTCCAAGTTCTTCTATACGGGAGTTTTTTACTGTCCACCACAAGCACCGCATGTTTCAGGAATTTTCGGCACTCTGTTCTATCTTCACTCAAATCCTTTCCAATCCCAAGCCTCTGTGTTTCATGTTTGATTTGTATTGTGTATCTGTGATTGAATTTAGGTCCCATAACCTTACTGAAAATCTTCTTGTTCAATCTCTGCTCGACCATTCTTTGAATGTGTCCATAAAACCTAAGTCTTCTTTCCCTCATTTCTGTCTCCAAATCAGGGATTTCAATCTGTGCCCTTTGTTATTTTGGGCCCATGGATTCTTCTAAGAATCCTTCTTTCTATTATCAGCAGTTTCTCTAGATTGGGAAAGAACATGTCTCTGTTCCGTACAATATCACTGTTTTACCGTTGTACAGTAATGCCTAAGTTTGGCCTTCTTGGAGATGTATTTTTTATTATAAATGCTGCTTGTTAAGTAGCTTAAATTCTCAAATATTTTAACCCTGTATTCATGCTTTCCTTCTGCGACAAATTTCTGCTAATTGCCTCCACCATCGACTCTGCCAGTAATCATCCACAAAGGCCAGACATTTTACCAGGATATTGCCACTCTGATTTCCTACCTTAGCTTTTGATATTTCTTTTTCCCATAAGGTACTCATAACCTAGTCTAGAACAATATTGAAGAGGACAGGTGAAAGTCACACCGGTTCTTATCTGATTTTTGACTTAGTTTCTGCCAATGTTACGTGTATATATA
>NW_027108830.1:256613-259231 GCF_000696795.3 Halyomorpha halys | reverse complement strand
ATATAATTACAGAGCATGTTCAAAGAATTAACGCTGTCGGTCACTTAGTTGGTTATTAGAATCTAGATTGTACGTTATTTTGTATGTGGTGATTATTTCCACCGTAAATTCCCTCATTCTTTTTTTTCTACAATTTTTATCTGAATTTCGTATAAGATATTTTCCCCACACTAATAACTCTATTCAGCAGGTATGCATTATCCCAAGTGAGTTAAGAATTTTTTTTTCAAATTAAATCATTTATTCTAGTAATATTGCAAGTTAACCTTAAAGTAATTGTAAACTAATTTCTTTCAATAGATTCTAATATTAAATCTTTATTATATAAGTTATTATCAAACAATTTTACTGTAAACTGTATAATAATTTCAATAAGAGGTTGGAAACCTTAAGAAAAGCATTGTGTTGTAATGGATACAATTAATTATAATGGAAGGGTGTGATAGGAGTTTAAGATGAATATACAGAACGCTCTTATCAAAATTCCTCCCATTGTGGTGTCAAAGGATATTGAACCCGCCCAAATTTGGAATGGCGCGAAGAGGAAAACTAATGGGCTTATTGCCGTAAATGGCCCTCGAGCCACCGTCTTACGTACACACGTCCTATCTCGACTCCTGTTTGGCTGTCTCATTGTCATTTGCTATTAGTATTTGTGTCGTGTCTTGGTCTCAGCATTCATATGTAAATCTTAAGAGGCTAGGTCGGTCATCGTCTTGTCCTCGGCAGGTTCTGCGGTACCAATAGCAGCCCATTTAAGCTCGGTGATGTGGGCAGCTGTTAGTATAAGTCCACAAGAAAGGATAGAACAAGATAATCATGGGTTATAGTCAATTGTTCCGATATCTGAAGAAAATTTGAGTTAAATCATTGATTTATATTAAAATCAATGTCAAGATTAATAGCTAAACTATTTACGAGTGGCCTTGAAAAATAATTAACCATATAATTACAACCATAAAATGTATTAATAATAAATAAGTTAGTTCAATATATTTTATATTTAAGTGTAGATACTCATATTGAAACACAAACTTTTTGATCCTTTTTCTCACTATCTTTATTCTTTTACTACGTTTCTCCCTTCAGGCTATTATCAAAGAGACTATAAAAAATTATGTTTCCAGGTTTATGCAGGATATTATGCCAAGGTCGAATGATAAACAACTAAACTCTTTTTTTTTATTCACTTTAAATATTAGTTTCTTTATTATCACAAATTAAGGGGATTGGTTAATAAAAGTAGTAAACTAGTGGTTAAATAGTTAATGAGAACAAAATAAGATTATAATTGCTCAAGTATCTTGTTGGGAATAATAATCTGCAAAAACGTGGAAACATAAATTCTTAGTATCTTTAATAATAGCAGGAGATTCGTGTGAAACAATATCATAATAAGAGCTGAACAAACAATAAGAGATGAAAACGATAAAAATATAATTAAAACATATCTTATCGGATAAATGTTATGGATAAATGAAAATATATATATTATACTATATTAAAACAAAGGAGAATCCTAAGAACGGGAGAATACCACGAAACTTGAATCGATGTTTAGTTCTAAATTATAGCAGAACATTTTCCTCATTAATGCAAGGTATATAAGATAAACATTATCTTATTTTATGGATATGGTAGTTGTTCGTTAGCTGCTATTTACAGTACATTAAATTTCATTTTCTTTTCCTATAATAAGATATATATTACATCAATAAGTTGTTTTTCGCAGGTGCTGCCAAGTGTGTTTGTAACAATTGAAATCTATATTTCCTACTTTAATAAAATATAGGCGTTTGGTTGAGCCTGAAACCCGGGACTGATATACAAGATTCGTAAATTCCTTCTCCCGACATACTTTCTCATTATCCGTTCTTATCTCTCTGAGAAATTATTTAAAGTAAATCACAACAGCCCTTATTCATCTCTCCTTTTTCAGTCAACTAGTTTATCTCAGAATAGAATTCTTGGCCCTATTCTTTATACAGTTTTTATAGCTGACTTCCCAACTCATCATTTTATCCTGTTTTCAGTGAATATTGACCCTTCCATTGTATCACAACCCTCCAATCTCACACCACTACTCTTGAAGAATGGTATAAAAATTGGAACATTAAAATAAATTCCAAACCTTTAACAACACCCCAATTATTCCTGTCAAACAGATCCATTAACTTCTTACTACAGATCCATCTGGACAAACGACTTACTTGGGATCCTTATATAAAACTGGAAAGACATGAAACTTCTTGCCAATTCCGACTATTACAACACTTACATGCACGGTCTAAGCATCCAACTAATTCCAAAACACTTACTTATGACTACAATCAAATCAATGTGGACTCAATGAGTTCAACTTTAGGGCTTCACTCAACCATCGAATTCCTCTCGTATCCGATCCTTACAATCTAAAATCCTTAATGCTCCTGACATTGCCACAAATCAAGTCATTCATCAGGACAGCAATATTCAATTGTTGCCGATTTGGAATAACCAGATACCAATCCTTCCGTGATAAACTTCCCAACCACACAGATTCACTTACTAGTGCTTTGACTATGAATAATGGTCTGATCTCACATTGCCGTCTAATATTGAATTTGTTTAGCGGGTCA
>NW_027108830.1:253133-254828 GCF_000696795.3 Halyomorpha halys | reverse complement strand
GTGTTTTATATCTACCTTTTACCTCTTTTTTTCATTAAGTCTCTTTTCGCTGTCACTTAACTGGTGCCGAAACCCGAGGAGTAATTTTTGTTTCCAAGAACACTTTTTATTGTTATTTAAAATTTGCGCGTTCAAACTCTTAAGCTTTATGTATCGGTATATTTTATTGCTAAACCAATAATATTTAAAATTTGTTAAACATTAGTTTTGGAGTTTTCGCAGTTTGATATTGGTTAAAAACGAAAATTTGGCTGCCCTTTACGTAATTAGATGGCTATTTTTTTTTAAATTGAAAAGTAAATAATTAGATATACTACGTTTTTATAGCCTCTGTATTTTAGTCCACTTCATTTTTCCATTCTTTAGGCTGTATCTTGTTTCGTTTGCGACAATCTTGTATCGTTCCTTCTACAATACGTTGAAAAATTATGGCATACTGGAGCATAGGCAGCTATTCAATTAGCCAGAAACATCCCTCAACATGACTCTGCCACTATTTGCATACCCGCAAAAACATCTATCCTTGGTGAAGATGACAACCCCCACAGTGACACACTACAAGGACTACATTCGATTACTTCTCCTTTCGATTCACCGTTCGAGTCTCTTCCTTGTCCTTAGTCCTTCCTACTTCCGGATGAAGAAGTCCTTAGCATTCTCCTTACTTCGCAGTATTTACATTTCGCACGCGTATCTTACCCTTGTTAAACGCCAATTAAGTAGTCGACCTTGTAGGAATTTTTACTTTGTTATGTTTGATAGAACGTTTCTTTCAAGTTTTCTGTAACCTATATTCAGTGACTACGAAATATTTCTAGTTTGCGTTCCTAAGAACTCTTCCGTATTCCACTCAAATGCTACCTTTATAAAGGTTAGGCATTTGGAAATGACGATAACACCTGATGCTCCGAATCGACACCATTCAAAAACTAGAAGTTTTTAACACATATTGACATTTATTTTTGAAAAATACTATCGACTCTTTATCTAATTTCAAACTGTCATGAAGTATTTATGACACCGATGAGAGGTTTACATACATAAAATCTGTGAAAATTATATAACATTGCTACTTTAGGTAATTTTGATGTAATATATCTTAAAACTAGTTAACTGACTAAATGAAAACTTCTACAAGATTAAAATCTTAGAGAGGAAAAAACACTTTATTAAAAATTTTGTGCTGTCCAACTGTATTGGATGGCCTCATACACAGCATACTCAACATTAGTAAAAATGTTTTTACGTTCAACCAGGAGTTACCATAAATTAATATCAACATTAGTCCTTCAGTATAAGACAGCAATGGGAGTCTTGGCCGGAAAAAAAAATATATATAGTTCCTTCATAAAACAAATTTCCTTAAGATTCTTTTTACAGTTTATGAAATTAGTCTTTAAAAACTAATGATTCTAAAACTCTTCAATTTATTAAACACTTTATTTACCAGATTTCACAATTTAACGCCTCATATGTATTTTTGTTGTTTGTTTATTAAGAAATTAAGGCGTAAAACCTACCGGTCATCAACGCCAATATTTTATTCATATATAAATTTATTTTTCAATTATATAAATGAGTAAAACATACATATATGTGTATATGTACATATATAATACAAAAATATATGAAAAATATGTACGTTTCCTGTTGTCATAATGTCGAAATAAATAATACTTTATTTGCATCTTCTAC